>NW_023270316.1:48700196-48706879 GCF_011800145.1 Mirounga leonina
TAATAGTTTCCCAGAGACACTATATCCGCAAAGCAACAAGAAGTATACTGGCATTAAATTTGTTAACAGCAACATTCAAAAGTTAAGGAAATGGGTTAATGTTTCCAGAAATTGAAGGAAAAGAAGCTTATAACAAGATTTTTATATCCAGCAAAGTGCTATGAAAATATCCTGGAAAGATGAAAATTATCTTAAACATTCAAGACTTCAACATTTTTTACCACACAAAGGTCATCTTTGAAAACACTCCTGAAGAACATACCTGAACTAAATAATGATTCTTTCCTCTCAGTGCCACACGTGCTAGTTTGTAGTCTGCTCTATCTTGCCAGGGTGAGAAGTTAACCGACTACATTTTCCAGACTTCCCTGCCAGGCTCCGGATTTGTTGCTCCCTCTCGCAGCTCGGTTACAAACAAAGTGACAATGTTGAGTGCTTCAGCAGCTTCTGAAGCATAGGCATCTGGGACTTCAGTAATAGAATTTTCCTAAATAGACATTGCTTCCTGTAGTTACTTCAGATCCCTGCTTCATTATTTCCCGCCTCTACTTGGATCACATTTACACCTAATTTCCAGTTTTAAAGGCATTTGTTTAAAGCATCATAATAGGTTTCTGCTTTGCTGATCGGACACTGACTGAAACAATGCTTCAACAAATGTATGGACAGCAAAGAGGAATAATAACTACTTGTTGCCTAAACAAACAAAAACGAAATTATCTACATCTTTATATCCTGAGAATTAGTATTCTACGAAAACACCAAAATGGAAGATAAAGAAGAGGAAAAGACCTGAGGGCACTAAAAGCATTTTAATTTGTCTTTCTGAAGGTAATATAAAAGTGAGATTTATTTAAGGAAAGGAGAGGATAAACACAAGTATAGATAGTAATATAATAGGGGTAGCCACCAGAGAATGAAATATAAGGTTTAACATGTAAATCAGCATAAAAAAGTGGTCTGTAAAGTGGAGATGAGAAAAGAGGAAAGAAAACTGTATAAGTTGATTAATGGAAAGTATGATATATGATGGCAAAATTAAGTTCTAATATAACAATTATTTTCAGAAATGTAGCTGATAAACTATCGATCAAGAACAAAGACTCAGATTTTCAAAATTTTGTTATAATATTTAAAATAAATCAAGATCTGGCAAACAAGAGAGATGGGGAAATAACTTTGAAAAGAAACAGTTCAACCAGACCAAAAAAAAAAAAAAAAAGTCACTTATCCCAAAGAAACACACTTAAATATAAGGATATCTTTAAAATTTCAAAGCAATAGGATCAAAACATAAATTTTAGGCATATATGAACCAAAGAAAAGAAATGTTATAGGTCAAACACATAAAATATGCCATGATATAGAGTTTTGAATAACATAATTAAAAAATTGGGGCGCCTGGGTGGCTCAGTTGGTTAAGCGACTGCCTTCTGCTCAGGTCATGATCCTGGAGTCCGGGGATGGAGTCCCACATCGGGCTCCCTGCTCAGCTGGGGGTCTGCTTCTCCCTCTGACCCTCTTCCCTCTCGTGCTCTCTGTCTCTCATTCTCTCTCTCTCAAATAAATGAATAAAATCTTAAAAAAAAAACCTTTAACATATGATTGATATGTGGAGATACAACTTAAATGTATTGTCCTCTGCAATTACAAATGCAATGTTTCTGGATATATAATTATTTGAATATGAAGAATATATGTATAAGGGCAATTTTTAAAAATGGTTAAAATCTTCTGAAGGACAATATAAAGACATACAGTCTTCATTTTGTGGCATATGCATTAACATGGTAAAGATGCCAGGTCTTTTCAAAGCAATCTAGAAATACAATTCTATTTTAATTTAACATCCAAAGGATTTTTAGTTAAATAAATTTTACAAATGGATTCTTAGGGGAGAGTTCACAAATATCTATGGAGATATTGAAATTAAAAAATGAGGTAGAAGGCTCCCTGAGTGGCTCAGTCAGTTGTGTCCAACTCTTGATTTTGGCTCAGGTCATGATTTTAGGGTCATGAGATTGAGCCCTGCATTGGACCCCCACACTGGGCATGGAGTCTGCTTAAGATTCTCTCTCTCTCCCTCTTCGTTTGCCCCTCCCCCTGCTCACGTGCTCATCTCTCTCTCTAAAAAAAAAAAAAAAAAAAGGAGAAAGACTTATTTTATACATGTTAAAACATGTTGCCAACTCACGGCAATAAAAATAAACAAACAAGTGAGTAAATGAATGAAAAAATGAATGAATGAATAAACAAATATAGGCAAACAGGTGATATTAGAAAGAAATAGAAAAGAGACATCAGAGCACAATTGAGTGTCCAGCAAGAGACAAATCTATGTATGAGAATACAGTATGTGGTTAAGGAAGCATTACAAATCAATGTGGATATTATTGCTTTAAAACTGGACCATTACATGGACTAAAATAAAGGAGTTTTTATACCTTTTACAAATGTATCCTCCAGGTAGAAAGAAGACTAAAATGGGAAAGACAAATTTAAAATGTAATACAAGTAAACAGAAAAATATCTTTGTCACATTAAGGTGATAGTTCTAAAAGAAACCCAAAAGTACAAGTCATAAAATTCTATGGATTTGAATTCATTAAAATTAATTATGTTTGCTGGGGCACCTGGGTGGCTTAGTCATTAAGCGTCTGCCTTCGGCTCAGGTCATGATTCCAGGGTCCTGGGATCAAGCCCCACATCGGGCTCCCTGCTCGTGGGAAGCCTGCTTCTCCCTCTTCCACTCCCCCTGCTTGCGTTCCCTCTCTCGCTGTGTCTCTCTCTGTCAAATAAATAAATAAAATCTTTTAAAAAAATTAATTATGTCTGCTTAATGTGGAGTATTATAAATGGAGTTAATAGGTTACATTCTGGAGAAGATATATATAAAATCTTAAACCTACAAGGCAATATAGATCCTTCTACATATTAAGTACAGAAATCTGATACCAAAAAAAATTTTCTTTGATCTTTGGCTTTGACTTTGTTTTTAGATTTTTTATCAGTGCAATTATTTATGTAAATCTACATATATATATATATATATATATATATATGTCATGCACACACATACACACATAAATATTAATTTAGCAGCTTAACTTCACTAGCATTCAGGAATAATGTGATTTTTAAGATCCAGTTAATATATCATAAGATCCAGCTAATATAGAATAGCTTGCCTAAATGTAAATTTATATCAAGGTCTGTGGGAAAATGGAGAAACTCATGTCTTACTTGGACTCATACAGCCAACCTGGTAACCAACCTGGCAGTTAATGAAATTAAAAATGCTCGTTCCCTAGGAGATAGAAATTCTTTCACTTGTTATGTACTACAGCAAAGCTCTCACACAGGTCCCCAGACAGATGTACACTTGGGTCTTCATTGCAGCTTTATTTATGGTAGGGGTGAAGTAGTAGCAACCCAGATATCTACCATCAAGGAAGTGGATAAGAACAATATGTTGGGTGCCTATGACAATAGAATGTGAAGTAAATATAATCCCTGAACTAGACTGTTGACAAGATGAGTGGATCTTGAAAAACTGTGTGGAATAAAATAAGTATGAAATTGAATGCAATTTCTATCACAATAACATTAATATAAATTAAAACAGATATATACCAAACCACACTGCTTAGAGTAGGCACCTATGGGAAGTTTCTAGAGTGGAACAGGTGACTACAAGAAGCAAAAAATAAAGAATAAAATAGATATAAGTGTGGTGCCTTTTATAGATGAAAAAAGTGTTTAAATGTGGTGTATAATGAACTTGACACTAAAAGAGATATTAGCACATGGTGGTTTCATTAAAAATGTGTGTGTAAGCTTTATATTAAGATTTAAAATCATTAATAATCATTAATAATTAATAATAATCAAAATAATTAATAATTAATAATAATGTATTTCCCCAGCATTTCTTATTGTTTGAACATAAATAGACATAAATAAAATCAATAAAAATTTAAGCAAGCAAATTAAAATCCATCTACAAGTCTTCTGGATTTTTTTAGGAGCAGACTACTCTCACATGGTTTAATTAACATGTGTAGTATTTTGATTGTAAGGTTTTCAAATAATTATAGAAACATTCTGATAATAGCATTTGCTTAAGAAGTGATTCAGTTGTTAAACTATCAATGTTAATTTTAGAATAAAGACTATCATATGATTTTACAAATGATTAGAAGATATTCTATAGATGGCTTATTTTATTAAATGTAAAACTATCGATCTAATCTAGCAATCTGTTTAACAGATTGAGTGATTTAAAATCCCATTCTACATTAATAAAAAAATACCTAAAATGACTATTATGCATTTACAGAAAAACTCATTTCCTATAGAGATAAATTTTTTTAAGATAAATTTTAATAATTTGATGGTGAAAATAGTAGAGTGGAAAACAAGTTGTTTTAGAAGTGCAGAATCTGACTTTACTTTTTGTGTGTCCTTGGAAGTGTCACCTAAATTTTCTGAGTTTCAGATTCTTCATCTGAAGACTGAACATGTTTGTTGTCTTTAAATAAATAAATAAATAAATACAAAATAAAGACGTACAATTCCATTTAGTCAACAATGCTTTAGTGTGTGTGCGTGCACATGCTTGTGTATGCACATATATATAATATGCTTTATTTCATTCGTTTATTCATTTACTGCTGATACAAGCATGTATATACCACTGTTGACATAAATTTAATCTATTCTGATTTCAGTGCTATCTCCCTTAAATTCTCTTTCATATTATAGCCAAGTGGTTCATTTTATTCCTCTATACATGTTTATTGCCCTTTACTCACAAACAGAGTAAAATTTAATGTATTACATGTCAAACAAGGCCCAACAGGACTCAAGACTACTTACCTCTTCAGCTATATCTCTCAATATTCTTCACCATGAGCCTTACGTGTTTTTGTCCGGTTACCTACACCACACATTGCAATGCACTGGTGATTTTTCCAATGGTCTTCTTACAGACCTGAATCATTCATTTTCCATCAATCTTCACCTTGGTAAGACATCCATTTCTCTGTAAAACACAAATATATCATTATATATACATAAAAGTCTTACCTGGTCCTGTTATTTTGACTTTAGTGCCCCAACAATTGTGCTCCCCAAGTTTTACTTCTAACTTTGTACTTACCTAATAATTGAATAAAATGTACATTGTCAATTTATATGTCAACCTCCCCCATTAGGTGGTAATTCGCCAGAGAACAAGGCCATTTATCATCAATCTGTGTAGTACTTGTTATAATATATTGCCTAGAAATGGGTATGAGCACAATAATTATTTTTCATATAATAAGTTAATTAACAGATTAGAAATTTACATGGCAAATACATTCAATAAATCCAAAGAACCCTGCAATCTTAAAGTCCAAACTAATTTAATTAAGACTCCCACTTACAGGTTGATTTTCAAAGATGGTATGCAACAATACAAAGGAACATTTTCCAGTAAGTTGTCTATAACCATGAACAAGCAAGTATTCTTAATTATGTCATCCTTTCGAAATGATTTGTGTATTCTTTATGCTTTTTAAAGTACTTAGAAAAGCAGCTTTGAGGAAATATGAAATGATGTTAGAGTACTTTAATCGCTACAATGTATATGTATAAGCTTTGTAAAAAATACTGATTTGCCTTGGCCGTTTTCAACAAAATTGTACTTTCTTCTCTATCTTATAAAAATTCATGGTAAAACATAAGTTTTCTGGCAATGCTGCACCATCTGTTTTGTTCAGATCTTACCGTTGTTTTGCTCAATGCAACAATAATTAAGTATGTTGGCGGTAAGAGAAATAACAGTTGGATTTCTTTAGAAGATTAACAGTATGAATGGTACAGCTCAGAAGGGAATTTTCTCGCAGATTCCAAAAATATCTCACCTTTACAACTCCAAAGCAGAGGAACCTGGAGAACCGCCCACTCTCTCCTACCTACCACCAAATGGCTACAAAATCTTCAATGTATGCAGCACTTTCCAGAGTGTCCTTTTTTTTTTAATCCTGAAACAGGAATGCTTATTACTGTTATATTACCTCTATCTTGTAGCTATCATTTCTTTTTCTTTTTCCTGTTATTTCTATCTTTGTATTTTATACCAATGTCTCCTTTCCTTTCTCATTTCCTTTAATGCTGGCATTTATTTTTAGGTATATCTATTTAAAATAATTAAAAATTTGACATGTGATAATAAAAGTACAAGTAACAAAAGCAAAAATAGAGAAGTGAGATGACATCAAACTACAATGCTTCTGAACAGCAAAGGAAACAAGCAACACAATGAGAAGTCAAATTACAAAGTGGGAGAAAATATTTGCAAACCATATATCTGATAAAGGGTTAATATCCATAATATTTAAGAAACTCATACAACTCAACTGCAAAATAACAAATAACCTGATTAAAAAAGAGCAAAGAGACTAAATAGATGTTCTCTAAAGAAGACATACAAATGGCCAATAGATATATAAAAGGAGCTGAATATCACTAATTGTTAGGGAAATGCAAATCAAACCACAATGAGATATCACCTCATACCTCCTAGGATGGCTGTTGAAAGAAAAAAAAGAAGAAAGAAGAAAGAAGAAAGAAAGAAAGAAAGAAAGAAAGAAAGAAAGAAAGAAAGAAAGAAAGAAAGAAAGAAAGAAAGAAAGAAA
>NW_023270316.1:48706889-48933522 GCF_011800145.1 Mirounga leonina
AAAGAAAGAAAGAAAGAAAGAAAGAAAGAAAGAAAGAAAGAAAGAAAAATAGGTGGGAAGAAGGGAGGGGGAGTAAGAAGGAAAGAAAGAAGGAAGAAAGAAAAGAACAAGTGATTGTAAGGATGTGGAGAAGAATAAGGAACCCTTGTACACTGTTGGTGGGAATGTAGATTGGTACAGCTACTGTGGATAATGGACGTTCCTCGAAAATTAAAACTGGAACTACCATATGATCCAGCAATCCTATTTATGAGTATGCATTCAAAGGAATTGAAAGCAGGAGTTTAAAGAGGTATTTGAACTCCCATGTGCATTGCAGTATTATTCACAATAACCAAACTATGGAAACAACCTAAATGGCTATTGATGGTTAAATGAATAAAGAAAATGCCATATATATATATACATATATATGTGTATATATATATAATATAACAAAATATTACTTAACTTTAAAAAAGAAGTAAATGCTGCCATTTTTGACAACATGGATGAGGCAGGAGGACACTATGCTAAGCAGAAACAGTAGGACAAATATTATATAATACTGCTCATTTTGAGGAATCTAAACTGCTCAACCCCATAGAAGCAGATAGTAGGTTGCCCAGGTCAGGAGATGGGGTGAAACGGAGTATTAGTCAAAGGGCACAAAGTTTCATTTGTAGTAGATAAATGAACCCTAGAGCTGCACTGTACAGCATAGTGCCTATAGTTAACAAGACTATATTATATACTTAAAACTTTGCTAAAAGCGTAGACCTTATGTTAAGTGTTCATATCACACACACAAAAATAAAATAATAATAGAGAGGGTGGGAGGCAACTTTTCCAGGTGACGAATATGTTAATGGCATGGATTGTGGTAGTGTCTTCCCAGGTGTTTGCATATCTACAGGCTCTTCAAGTTGTATACACGTCAGTCATACCTCAATAAAGTAGTTTAAAATTTCTTGACATGTGGGGCTCAGTTGGTTAAGCACCTGACCCTTGATTTTCAGCTCAGGTCATGATCTCAGGGTCCCAAGATTGGGCCCCATGTCGGGCTCCCACGGAGTCTCCTTGGGATTCTCTCCCTCTGCCCTCGCCCCACTACACATGTGCTCTCTCTCTATCTCCCCCCAAAATTTTTTGTACATGCATTTTCCAGTTGAATCTCAAATATATACTTCTGTTCTTAGAAATATGTTTCCTCCATTGTTTACTAAGATTACTTATTTGCTCTCAGTCTTTTTTTAAAGATTTTATTTATTTGAGAGAGAGAGTGAGAGAGCACAAGTGGGGGAAGGACAGGAGAGGGAGAAGCAGGCTTTCTGCTGAGCAGGGAGCCTGACAGGGGGCTCGACCCTGGAATCCCTGGATCATGACCTGAGCCCAAGGCAGATGCTTAACCAACTGAGCCACCCAGGTACACTATTTGCTCTCTCGGTCTTAAACATTTAGATTTTCATCTTGGTTTTGATTAGAAAGACAGTAATATTTATATGGAAAATTCTGTCTACATGCCCTAGGGAGTCCTCTAACTATATAATATTGCACAAGGATCAAATGTATATATTTTAATTTGATTATAAAGTTTTGAGAATATACATTTCTTTTTTCCCCCTTTAAAAAAATTATTCCAGACTAGTTAACATGCAGGCTTATATTATTTTCAGGTATATAAGATAGTGATTCAAAAATTCTATATATTACTCAGTGCTCCTCATGATGTGTACTCTTTAATCCCCATCACGTATTTCACCCATCCCTCTACCCACCTCCCCTCTGGTAACCATCGGTTTGTTCTCTATAGTTAAGGGCCTGTTTTTTGGCTTCTCTCTTTTTTCTTTGTTCATTTGTTTTGTTTCTTAAATTCCACATATGAGTGAAATCATATGGTATTTATCTTACTCTGGCCAACTTATTTCACTGAGCATTATACTCTTTAGATCCATCCATGCTGTTGCAAATGGCAAGATTTCATTCTTTACTGTGGCTGAGTAATATTCCATTGTATGTATTTACCACTTTTTCCTTTATCTATTCATCTGTGAATGGATACTTGGGCTGCTTCCGTAATTTGTCTATTGTAAATAATGCTGCAATAAACATAAAAATGCCTATATCTTTTTGAATTCGTGTTTTTGTATTCTTTGGGTAAATACCCAGTAGTGGAATTACTGGATCATATGATAATTCTACTTTTAATTTTTTGAGGAAACTTCATACTGTTTCCAGAGTGGATGCACAGTTTGCATTCCCACCAATAGTGCTCAAGGGTCCCTTGTCCTTCACATTCTCGCCGACACATGTTGTTTCTTGTGTGTGTGTGTATGTGTGTTTAAGATTTTGTTCATTTATTTGAGAGAGAGTGAGTGAAAGAGAGAGAACACATAGAGGAAGGGAGGAGCAGAGGGAGAGGGAGAAGCAGGCTCCCCGTGGAGCAGGGGGCCAGATGCAGGGCTCAATTGCAGGATTCAGGGATCATGACCTGAGCCGAAGGCGGATGCTTAATGGACTAAGTCACCCAGGTGCCCCTCTTGTGTTTTTTATTTTAGCCAGAGAATATACATTTCAAAATTTTCTGATTACATCAATACCACATTGAGTTTTCTTCAACTTCTTTAAATCCAAAATTTGAGGTGTATATATATTTGCAAATTTATTGTTTTTTTTTTTTTATGTTCAGTTAGCCACCATATAGTACATCATTAGTTTTTGATGTAGTGTTCAATGATTCATTAGTTGTGTGTAACACCCAGTGCTCATCACAACACGTGCCCTCCTTAATACCCATCACCTGGCTGCAAATTTATTAAGTTTTAATCCAGAGTTAGATTATACCAAAGTTATTCCAATTATCTAGATGAAAATATAATTCAAAACTCTAATTTGGCATCTTTAATATAAATATCAAGATTTTCAGTTGAATTTTTCAGTAGTCATATGTGTGGTTTTACATTAAAAAATGAAATGTATAGGTCACTTTTTTGCATCTTTTATACTTAATTTATGTATGTGTGTATATTTCCTTCTTGAAGCCTGACACAAACTAAATACTACACAATTGCAAATGCATATCATCAGAGTTCTGTAAAGGGCAAACCATTTTCAGGTCATGTTGCCTTTCTTGCTTGCTATAACCTTCAGCATTATACTGTATTAGTAAGATATATTGTAATGAAAAATGCAATTGAAAAAAGTTTTTCCCTAGGTATCTCTCAGAGTATTTTGTGTATTATAGCCAGTGTTTCTTTCTCACAAAATACTTTTGGGTTTTCTATCTTAAAATTGATCTAGTGGTTTTTAATTCTTTTTAATGAATTCAAATTTGGGACTAAATAGAAAATTTTATTTTCCACACTTTTATGAAAAGATATCAAGAAGAAAGATATCCCCCAAGGATGGAGGAAAATTTGCCATATGTCTTTACAAGGACAAATTAAACATATACATATGTATACATATTTATACATATTACTTAAAATGTCTGGGTATAAGCTGATTGTATTGGAAATTTTTCCAACTAAATATCAGCTACTGAATGTTTCATGACTATGACATTCTTTAAATAATCCACTTACTATTCTTAAGCTAAGTCAACATTTATGAAATCTAATATTTTATAGATTTTTTAATCTGTTTTTATTCTCTGTCATATATTATGCTGTTAAACTTATCCAGTGAATTATTATTTTTAAAAATTCAGGTATATTTTATTTAGTCTTAGAATTCCTATTGTTTCTTTTTTATGGTCTTTATTTCTCTGCTAAGTTTTTCTGTCTTCATTCATCATAAGCATATTTCACCCCCCCTTTGTATTATATAAGATATCCTATATCTTGGGCACCTGGGGGGCTCAGTCAGTCAAGCATCTGCCTTCAGCTCAGGTCATGATCCAGGGGTCCTGGGATGGAGTCCCACTTCAGGTTCCCTGCTCAGCTGGGAGTCTCCTTCTCCCTCTCCCTCTCCCTCTTCCCCTCCCCCATGCTGGTACACTCTCCCTCTCTCTCTCTCTCTCAAATAAATAAATGAAATCTTAAAAAAAAAAAAAAAAGATATCCTGTATCCTTGTAATGAATCATCCTTTTATTCTTAAACTTGTTGAAATGGTTTCTGTTACTAATTTTTTAATAGTACAGTAATAGCTTGATTTTATTGAATGCCTAAAATATACCAAACACTATTATAGCACACTATATTGTGTCTATACATGTACTGTATGCTATAATATACTCTACACTATAAAATATGAAATGTGTATTTTTCTATTTTTGTGTATGACAGAATGGTGTAACATGGTCATTAGAGCAAACTTTCTGAGTTCATATTCTGGTTCATCCACTATTTTATGGATGACTAGCTAGATATTCATTTCCCTTCCATAGCAAGAAACCTTGGCTGGAAATTGGTTGCCATACTAGGGACCACATTTTATTATATCTTCTAATTTCTAATATCTCATAGATGAGGCCATGGACTTAGGTCTGTATAATATAATGTGTGTCGATTCCAGGTCCCAATGTTAAATCGTATTGTATGCTTTCCTAATGTTCTCTTTTCCCTGACTCAGTGAATGTCAGGATCAACTTGAAGCCAGGAAATGGCAGAGTTAAAATACACAATGACATCAGCTAGTGACCTTCACTCCCACTTCAAAAAGGGCTTCTTAGGGAAGCCACCTGACCAGAAGCATTATCACTGAATTTGATCTAAATAAAACCAAATTTTTATTTTTTTTCACTGAGATTTGAGACTTGCTTGTTATAGCAGTTGACCAATAAAACATGACCTTTTACAAGATATTTACCCTTGTGTTGACATAGATTCACTATTTATTAAATAGGCAATATTGAGTAATTAAATGAATTCATACATTTGGACCACATAGATCAGATTGTGGTGCACACTAAGCACTACATAATTACTTGCTATAATAATAATTATTATTAGGTAAATTTAAGTGGCATGTACTATTATAATATCAGTTATGCATGTAGGGAAACTGAACCATTATTTGCTGGTCAACCAACCAGCAACTCCTTTTTGTTCCCTTGAGCTTGTAAATAATTATAAAACATTTTAAGTAGCAATTAAAATAATATGTTAGAAGGAATCTGATTATTCCTTCACAAATTATAATGTGTACAATATACTTATAATATATTCATATCTCATAAATGAAAACCTTCTCAAAGTCTTAAGATTAATTCTTAATCAAAAGCATTATAAAGACTACCCAAAATATCATCCTGTTATCTTTGGTTTCAAAGTTTTGTGTTAAGTTAAAGAAATATTAGCTTATTTTGACTGGCACAATTACTAAAAAACTGCAGCATGTCTTGACTGATTATTTATTATTTTAATTAATTTAGTATTGTCCTTCACTATAACTGAATCTAAAAATCATATTCAACTAAAGCAAATTACATTTGTTGAGGTATATATTACACAGATTGACCATGGAGTATCTGACATGCAGGCTGTGGGAGGAGGAGATAGAGCTATAGAATCCAAAAAGAAAAGGGGATGAGAGTAGAGGGTCTTATCCCAGACCCAAACTTGAAGAACGTGATTCTTATTTCCAAGGCTTTGAGTTAGTCAAGCTTTAAGAGTGGGTCTGATATAGACACATTTTAAAAGTTTATCTTCATTTAAGAATGTATTTTGCTGTAATTCCTGAAGAATAGTCTCAAAGGATATAGAATTCATGGTTGACAATAATTTTCATTTAACATTTGAAAAAGGTTGTGCTACTTCTTTCTGCCTCTGCTATTTCAAATAGGAAATCGAACATTATTAAAATTGATTTTCCCCTTATAAGTAATGTGTCATTTTTTTTCTGGCTGCTTTCCAGATTTTTTTGTCTTTAGCTTTCAAATTTTAATTATGATATTTCTGGGGAGTAACTCTTGTAAGGTATCCTTTTAGGATTTGCTGAGCTTTTTGAATTTGTGGCTTATTTATTTCTCTAAATGTGGGATGTTTTCAGCTATTATGTCTTCAAATCCCCTTTCAGATCCTTTCTCCTTTTCTTCTCAGTGACTCTGATGACATAAATGGTGGAGCTTGTTACTATCCTATTGTCCCTAAGAATTTGTTTGTATTTTTTTCAGTTCATAATTGTTTGTATTCTGTGAATTATATTTATATTCCCACAGATTTACTGATCTTATCTTTTGTCATCTCCAGTCTACTATGGAACCAATTGAGTAGGGTTTTTGTTTTGTATTTTTTGTCCTGTAATTCACATTTGATTCTTTATAACATATTTATTTGCTGAGAGTTTTGTATGTGTTTCAGGAGAATTTTTAATTTATTGTTGAAATATTTTAAAGATGTCTTTTTTCAAGATTTTATTTATTTAATTGAGAGAGAGCAAGAGAGAGAGAGCACGAGCAGGGGAGAAGGCAGAGGCAGAGGGAGAAACAGGCTGCCCACTAAGCAGGGAGCCTCGATGGGGCGCTTGATCCCAGGACAGACGCTAAACTGACTGAGCCACCCAGGCCCCCGAGACAGCTGTTTTAAAATACTTGTCAGATACTTCCAACATCTGAGTCATCTTGGTGTTTGCATCTGTTCGAGTTTGTTTTTGTTTTTTTGTTTTTTGTTTTTAGTTTTTTAATAAGACAAGTGGCTTTTTTATGGTAGCCTGGACATTTTCTCTATTATATCATTCGACTTGGGTTTTATTTAAATACTTTCTTTTAAAAGGCAGTCACTCTGTTTAGATTTAACACACATATCCTGTCCGACACTTGCATGCTTTGGTTCCAAAGACATTTTAATTTTCAGAGTCTTTGCCAAGCTATTTTGGTCTTCTTCAGTTCTCTGCTATTTCTGGGGAATCTTATTATCCCTATTGTTGCTGTTGAGGGTACAGGTTGCGCTGCCCAAGATCCCTAGGTGGGTATGATAGACAAACTAATAATCCCTCAAAGATGTTCACATTCCAACCCCTAGAACCTGTGAGTATCGTACATTATATAGCAATGAGGCTTTGAAGATGTGGCTAAGTTACGATGTAGAGATAAGAACATGCTGGATAACCTGGGTGGGTCTCTTGTAATCAAAAGGGTCCTTGTAAGACTGAAGAAGGAGACAGAAGAGTCAGAACAGATAACAGAACAGAAATAGAATTTGGAGTTGTAAACTTTGAAATGGAGGAAGAAGCACAAGCCAAGAAATTCAGATGTACTTTAGAACCTGAAAAAGTCAAGGGAATAATTTCCCCCTAGAGCTTCCACAAGAAATTTAGCCCTTCCCCCCACCTTGACTTCAAGACTTCTGACACCCAAACAGTAAGATAATAAATTTGGGTTGTTCTAACGCATTATATTTAGGTAATTTGTTATGGCAGCAGTGAATAATGGAAACATTTTATTACATGGAAGTGGGATGCTGCTATTAAAATACCCAAAAAAGGTGGAAGTGGTTTTGAATTGGGTAATGGGTGGGAGGCTGAAAGAATTTTGAGGAGCATGATTTAAAAAAGTCTAAATTTCTTTGAAGAGATTGTTAGTAGAAATATGGATAGTAATCACTAAGCTAGTGAGGACTTGGTAGGAAGTATAGATAGATGGATAAAAAGCACTTTGTTTTAGAGAATATTTAGATAATCAAATACAGCCTATTGGAAAAAAAATATGGATATTAAAGACCTTGCTGGTGAGGATTCAGAAGTAGGAGCATGGAGAAAAAAACACAGATCTTATAGATTAAGGAAGAAAGAACAGGAATAAAATATCTTCTTAGAGGATAAATTGTCATGTAGAATTGTTGCTAGTAACTAAAGATGGACACTAAGTGTGCCGTTGGTGAGGATTCAGAAGGAAAGGAGGAAGATGTTATTGGAATGGAGGAAGTAGATCTTTGCTATATAATGGTACAAAGCTTAGCTGAATTGTATCTCAGACTTATATTGAAAGCAGAACTTTTAAGTGATAAACAAGGAAGGATATTTGGCTTGAAGATATTTCTAAGCAAAGTGTTGAAGATGCAGCCTGGTTTCATCTGGCTGTTTTTAGTAAAATGTGAGAGAAATGAAATAAATTGAGGAAGAACTGTTAAGCAAAAAGGAACCAGGATTTGATGTCTTGGAAACTTCTCAGCCTATCCAGATTTCAAAAGATGCTAAAATTAGAAGATTAATTATGAGGAAAGCATGCTCTGGAGAGACTCCCCTGCTGGTCATGTGCTGCCTCAGAGGTATAGAACAAGCGCCCATTCCCAGGTGGAGCTGCATTTCATCAGTTATATATTACTCATCGATTGTAGGTTATTTATTAATCCTATGCTACTCAGTAAGCACTATCTGCAGCCAGGCAGAGGTACTTGGATTGTACAACCTTTTCGTTAGAGTGTGGTTTTAAGTCCCAGTACTAAATTTGTGGTATTTTATTTTAGCAGCAGAAGGAGACCAATACAGTAGGAGAGACTCATTTCAGGACTTCAGGGATAAAGAGACTTCTCTGGTTAGACATTTGCTGTGGTGGGATTGTTCACCTCCCACCATGCCCATGATGGGGGGCATGAAAAGCGATTCTCTGGTAGGTTCTCATGGTGTGATCCTCCCTACCAGTGCTCCTAGGCAACCCTGGTCTCTCTGGGTAGAGTATGGATATCTCTGGCACATGGGAACTGAGGGACATTTGTTAATGTCAGAGTCCTTCTTGCCAGTGTGACCCAGTTACCCATTATCTCTTAGTCAAGTAGGGAAGTCTGAGGCCCAGCAGACAAGGAGAACATTCTGCCCGGCTACCTATTTTTAACCAGCTCATTGTGTCAGACTCGCCTGTTGTCAGAGGGACTCCCAATGGATCCAGTGGTTAAATGAATTTATTTGGGCTGCGTTTTGTTGCTAGATTGGTTGGTGAGGTGACTGTAAAAACTCTGAGCCGGGATCTCTTGCCTCTGTTGCATGGGAGGACATAAGACACTCTGTTGTATTGTTCCTTCAGTTAGGGGTGCCAAACCAGTTCATCTTCACATCACCCTCAGAGTTGTCCTTTTGTTGCCTGTATTTCCAGGGTTTTACTTGTATTTAGCAGAAAGGAGCAGGGAGAAACTAGTCTATTACTTTTTGGCTATACCAGAAGGCCCTATATGTTTATTCTTCTCAAAACTACGTATTTAAGCATTTCAGACATTTAATATGTATATATTTAGCATATGTGTGTATGTGTGTGTGTGTGTGTGTGTATGCATTCTTTTTAACCATATAAATAGTGGAGAAGACAAAGAAAAAAATAGTGAAGAAGACAAAGAAAAAATACCGTACTATAGTATGTCAGCTCGGAAGGTTTCTGTTCTAAAACCCACAAAGATGTGGGCAAATGTTCAGAAAAGCCTCTTCTCCCACATATTTGAAAATACTCATGCACCAGAAAATCATACTGCATGCCTTCTGATGTATTACATTAGAAGTTCCACAATGTGAGTAATGACAACCTCAAATGTTTTCTTTTCTCATCCCACTTACCTCAACAACTGGAGCATGACCTTTTTTAATAACAAGAATATATTTCAATTCAACTTTAAATATCAGCACTGCATCTTTATTCTGGTAGCCTTCTGCCTGCATGAACACATTGAAAATAACACCCATTAACTATATTTATATTATGCATTTTTTTCTTAACAAGAGTGGTGAAACATCACATATGATGACTGTGAATTATTGCTAGCACTCGGAATGTATTTTCAACCAATATGACTGTAGAAAATTGTTATTTGCATGGATTTAAGTTATGGTACTTTCCAGTGTAAGGTGGAACAGTGAAACACAGATATAGTTCCTACATTCTTGAAGACCCTCTAAATCAGGGATTCATAACCATAGCACCTGAACTTGAATGGATTTTAACTTGAATGTATATATTTATTTTCAGTAACCTCTAACTGAAAATGATCTTTCCTACAATTATATGTACAGGCAACAAACCCCAGTAGTATTAGCAATATTTATGGCTTTATTATCATTAAAAATCACAGGTAGTTTCTTATCACATTTATCTATTGCAGAACTAGAATTTAGATTATACTGATCACTACCAAATTATGATAGATATTAGACCTGCAACCCAATATTTTTATTAAATGCATGAGTGGAGACACATATTTATTCTTATATAAAAATGTTTAAAATATTTTTATAACCACTTTTCAGTGCTGGTTTTTTCTGTTGTATTCTTATACATTCCATCTCATGAATTTAAATCATTTTGAGAACTCCATAGGCTTTACTAGCCTGCCAAAGAAATGTATGAAGCGAATGTATGAGAACCACCTACTCCAAAGGATAATAAAAATATTTTTAAACATAAATTGAAAATCAACACAAATGGGAGAAAAAAAGATCAAAAACACAGTATTGGAAACTATAAAACTGATGGACAAGTGGTAACTTAGAAGAGGCAATTGAGCAGAATGTTAAACAAGCAAAATGTAAAGCAGAGAAAGAAGCTAACTGATAAAAGGAATTCCCCCAAAGGTGCAGGAATGGACAATAGTAGCTGCACCTGACAGTGAAATGAATGTGAGGTAAATCAGAATTGGTTAAGCAATTTATATTTAGGTAGAGGTTGAACCTCCTTATCTCTTCTGTCAGTCTATAGAACTGATGACTGTTCATAGTAAACCTGATGTTTTATTTAAAAAAAAAAAAAAGGAGGGATATTAGAACAGTGTAAGAAAGGGCTAAATTTAAGGCAGGAGTCAGGCATTATCATAGCATAAGTGGCAGGAATAGATAAAAGTCGACATCCAGCAATGTCCACACCACTCCAACAGCAGGCTTCCTGGGTTTGAACTGACAACCAAATTCATAAGACAACCTAGGCATTGCCAAAACACTTAGTGATGAGAAAAGGTACAGGAGATGGAGCAACAGCATGGTAGAATTCTTGGGCTTCTCAGACGTTATCTGAAGGTCTCATTTACGCTGCACTGGGTCCCCGAGGAGAGTCAAGACAGAGTAATGCCTTTGGGGCGAAAGCATCAGCAGTAGAATTCCTCCAGTTTTTATACTCTGCTAGTCAGACGCTCCCTTACAGGTACATGGCAGGTTCCCATTCCCAGGTGGAGCTATAGCTCATCAATTATATATTACTCACCAATTATGGGCTATTTATCAGTAACATGTTCCTCAGTAAACACTATCTGTAATGAGGCACAGGTACTTGGATTCGTATATAACAACTGAGAAGAACCCTGATTTAGCTTGCACGTACTGTACTTATACTGTCCTTGAGTTACGTTGTAGGAGGGTTCAACTAAAAGCCAAATTCTCAGGCATCCCTGCAGCTAGAGGAAAGCCAGGCCAGCTGTTAAATCTTTAATTCAATACTGGGTATTGAAAATATTAACCTTCCTCTGGCACTTTTCTAAAGGGTTTCTGGAAGAAGGTCTGTTACCTTCCATGCTAAGGACTGGAAGAGTCTTCTGGAGCTATCTGAAGCACAAAATGGAAAAGACCTAAAAGTACCAACATTCTTGATTTCAAAGAAAGCATCATAACCAGATCACCCTCCAGAGAAGACAAGCTCAGACAATATGGAGAAGGCTCCCAATCAGCTTTTTAGTGATCAGTAATTAAATCAAGAAAAAGGAAGAATGGACAGGCATTTTAGATAAAGATTCTATTGGAAACCGGAAATCAAATTCCACAGATGCAAAAAAAAAAAAAAAAAAGTATGAAAAATTTGGAAAGGAAAATTACTAAAAATGTATTAATATTTACAGAGTTAATGAAGATCATTTATAAAACAATAGAATATAATGATAAAATAATAATATTCAAAAAGTGAAAAGTGTTCTTAAAAATTAAAAAATGACAGTACATTAGAGTCACATGAAATAGACTTATTTTACACTGTCACTCTTTTTTACTCTATTTAGCCATCTTACTAATAGAAAAGTCTCTGTGACTTATAAGTGATACCCAGTGATTTTACAAAATTATTTCTCATATTTAGGCACACTCAGCATTTTTGTGGCTTTCACACTTTCACACATTTGCCTCTACCCTCTAATTCTGCTCTGTAACCAACAAAATGATAAGGATTCTTGTCTGCAAGAGAGATCTTCAAATGCAAGACGTCTTAATCTACAATTCCCTAAATGGTCTCTTGTCCAAAATAAGGGTGTTTAGTTCCATTAAAGATTTTCATTTTTAAGAGAACTTGTAAACTATCTTTTGTATTGTTTCTTTATATGTTTGTTTTTCCACAATCTGATTTGTCTAAAACAGAACACAAACACATTTATAAAGATAGTCTTATCCTGAGGATATAGTAAATATTTTAGGTTTTTCTGGCTACATACCGTCTATGTACTATATCCTTTTTGTTATTGTATTTTTTTTTAATTTATTTGACAGAGAGAGACACAGCGAGAGAGGGAACACAAGCAGGGGGAGTGGGAGAGGGAGAAGCAGGCTTCCTGCGGAGCAGGGAGCCCGATGCGGGGCTCGATCCCAGGACCCTGGGATCATGACCTGAGCCGAAGGCAGATGCTTAACGACTGAGCCACCCAGGTGCCCCTTTGTTATTGTATTTTTTAAAATTTTATTTTATTTTATTATGTTATGTTAGTCACCATACAGTACATCATTAGTGTTTTGATGTAGTGTTCCATGATTCATTGTTTGCGTATAACACCCAGTATCCATGCAATACATGCCCTCTTTAATACCTATCACTGGGCTAACCCATCCCCCCACCCCCCTCCCCTCTGAAACCCTCAGTTTGTTTTCCATAGCCCATAGTGTCTCATGGTTCATCTCCCCCTTTCATCTCCCCCGCCTTCATTTTTCCCTTCCTTCTCCTAATGTCCTCCATGCTATTCCTTATGTTCCACAAATAAGTGAAACATAATGATAATTGACTTTCTCTGCTTGACTTATTTCACTTAGCATAATCTTCTCTAGTCCCATCCATGTTGATGTAAAAGTTGGGTATTCATCCTTTCTGATGGCTGAGTAATATTCTATTGTATATATGGACCACATCTTCTTTATCCATTCATCTGTTGAAGGGCATCTTGGCTCTTTCCACAGTTTGGCTATTGCGGATATTGCTGCTATGAACACTGGGTGCATATGGCCCTTCTTTTCACTACAACTGTGTCTTTGGAGTAAATACCCAGGAGTGCAATTGCTGGGTCATAGGGTAGCTCTATTTTTATATTTTTGAGGAACCTCCACACTGTTTTCCAAAGGGGGTGTCCCAACTTGCATTCCCACCAACAGTGTAAGAGGGTTCCCCTTTCTCCACAAGCTCTCCAACATTTGTTGTTTCTTTCCCTGTCCATTTTTGCCATTCTAACTGGTGTAGGGTGGTATCTCAATGTGGTTTTGATTTGGATTTCCCTGATGGCTAATGATGATGAACATTTTTTCATGTGTCTGTTAGCCATTTGTATATCTTCTTCAGAGAAGTGTCTGTTCATGTCTTCTGCCCATTTTTTTACTTGATTATTTGTTTTTTGGGTGTTGAGTTTGAGAAGTTCTTTATAGATCTTGGATACCAGCCCTTTATCTGTAGTGTCATTTGCAAATATCTTCTCCCATTCTGTGGGTTGCTGCTTTGTTTTGTTCACTGTTTTCGTTACAGTGCAGAAGCTTTTTATCATGATGAAGTCCCAAAAGTTCATTTTTGCTTTTGTTTCACTAGCTTTTGGAGATGTATCTTGAAAGAAGTTGCTGTGGCTGATGTCGAAAAGGTTACTGCCTATGTTCTCCTCTAGGATTTTGAACAGATTCCAGTCTCGCATTGAGGTTTTTCATCCATTTTGAGTTTTTCTTTGTGTATGGTGTTAGAGAATGGTCGAGTTTCATTCTTCTGCATGTGGCTGTCCAATTTTCCCAGCACCATTTATTGAAGAGACTTTCTTTTTTCCATTGCATATTTTTCCTGCTTTGTCAAAGATTATTTGACCATAGAGTTGAGGGTCCATATCTGGGCTCTCTATTCTTTTCCATTGGTCTATATGTCTGTTTTTGTGCCAGTACCATGCTGTCTTGGTGATCACGGCTTGGCAATATAGCTTGAAATCAGGCAACGTGATGCCCCCAGCTTTGTTCTTCTTTTTCAACATTTCCTTGGTGATTCGGGGTCTTTTCCAATTCCATACAAATTTTAGGATTGTTTGTTCCAGCACTTTGAAAAATGTCATTGGAATTTTGATTGGGATGGCATTTGAAGATATAGATTGCTCTGGGCAGCATAGACATTTTAACAATGTTTATTCTTCTGATCCATGAGCATGGAATGTTTTTCCATCTTTCTGTGTCTTCGATTTCTTTCATGAGTGTTCTGTAGTTCCTAGAGTATTGGTTAAGTTCATTCTGAGGTATCTTATGGGTTTTAGTGCTACTGTAAATGGAATTGATTCTCTAATTTCTCTTTCTGCAGTTACATTGTTAATGTATAAGAAAGCAACTGATTTCTGTGTGTTGATTTTGTATCCTGCCACATTACTGAATTGCTGGAGGAGTTCTAGTAATTTGGGGGTGGAGTCTTTTGGGTTTTCCACATAAAGTATCATGCCATCTGTGAAGAGAGAGAGTTTGACTTCTTTGTTGCTAATTTGATCTATTTCTTTTTGTTGTCTGATTGATGTTGCTAGGACTTCTAGTACTGTGTTGAACAATAGTGGCAAGAGTGGGCATCCTTGTCATGTTCCTGATCTTAAGGGAAAGGCTCTCAGCTTTTCCCCATTGAGCATGATATTCGCTGTGGGTTTTTCATAGATGGATTTTATGAACTTGAGGAATGTTCCCTCTATCCCTATATGCTGAAGAGTTTTAATCAGGAAAGGATGCTCTATTTTGTCAGATGCTTTTTCTGCATCCATTGAGAGGACGATATGGTTCTTCTCTCTCCTCTTATTAATGTGTTCCATCACATTGATTGCTTTGTGAATGTTTAACCACCCTTGCATCTGGGGGATACATCACACTTGGTCTTGGTGGATGATCCTTTTAATGTATTGTCGGATCCTATTAGCTAGGATTCTGTTGAGAATTTTGGAATCCATATTCATCAAGGATATCAGTCTGAAATTCTCCTTTTTGATGGGGTCTTTGCCTGGTTTGGGGATCAAGGTAATGCTCATAGAATGAGTCTGGAAGCTTTCCTTCTGTTTTTATTTTTTGAAACAGCTTCAAGAGAATAGGTATTATTTCTTCTTTGAATGTTTGGTAGAATTCCTCAGGGAATCCATCAGGCCCTGGACTCTTGTTTTTTGGGAGGTTTTTGATCACTGCTTCAATCTTGTTACTGGTTATTGGCCTATTCAGGTTGTCAATTTCTTCCTGTTTCAGTTTTGGGAGTTTGTAGGTTTCCAGGAAGGCATCCATTTCTTCCACGTTGCTTAATTTATTGGCATATAGTTGTTGATAATAATTTCTAATAATTGTTTCTATTTCCTTGGTGCTAGTCGTGATCTCTCCCCTTTTATTCATAATTTTATTAATTTGGGTGCTTTTCTTTTGGATAAATCTGGCCAGTGGTTTATCAATCTTATTAATTCTTTCAAAGAACCAGCTTCTAGTTTTGTTGATCTGATCTACTGTATTTCTGGTTCTTAATTCATTGATCTCTGCTCTAATCTTAATTATTTCTCTTCTAATGCATGGCTTAGGCATCATTTGTTGTTTTTCTCCAAATCTTTAAGGTATAAAATTAGTTGGTGAATTGGGGATTTTTCTATTTTTTTGAGTGAGGCTTAGATGGCTATGTATTTCCCCCTTAGGACCGCCTTTGCAGTATCCCATAGGTTTTGGACCGATGTGATTTCATTCTCACTGGTTACCATGAATTGTTTAAGTTCTTCTTTGATTTCCTGGTTGACCCAAACATTCTTAAGCAGACTGGTCTTTAGCTTCCAAGTGTTTGAATTTCTTCCAAATTTTTTCTTGTGATTGAGTTCCAGTTTTAAAGCATTATGGTCTGAGAATATGCAGGGAATAATGTCAGTCTTTTGGTATTGGTTGAGACCTGATTTGTGACCCAATATGTGGTCTATTCTGGAGAAAGTTCCATGTGCACTCAAGAAGAATGAGTATTCGGTTGTTTTAGGGTGGAATGTTCTGTATATATCTATGAGGTCCATCTGGTCCAGTGTGTCATTCAAAGCTTTTGTTTCTTTGTTGATTTTCTGCTTACATGATCTGCCCTTTGCTGAGAGTGGAGTATTGAGGTCTCCTACAATTAAGGTATTGTTATCAATATGACTCTTTATTTTGGTTAACAACTGGCTTATGTAGTTGGCTGCTCCCATGTTGTGTTATTGTTGTATTTTAAAAGAATGCATTAAAAATATTTTATATGGCTTAAAGACTATAGAAAAACAAGCTGCAAGGTAGATTTAGCCCTCAGGCAATGGTTTGACAACCCCTGGTCTAATCACCAAAAGAGGCCTTCTTGATTAAGAAATTTCACTAAAGTAATGTAATTTAAAAATTATATTTATAGGCTGAGTAAGAACACCACAAACCTTGAATCAACTCAAAATCTTGTTTATAGACAACTAAAATCTCAGTATCTTTTTCACATTAACTACTGCGTATGTTTTCATGGTAAATATACATACCTAACAAGATGGGGATAGCTAAAAGTCTTCATTTACTTTACACCTTGTCTTTTTTAGGTAAGAAGAGGTGTTGAAAAGCCTTTTTTTTCCTTTTTGTATAGAGCCAGATGGTAAATATTTTCTGCTTTCTGGGTTTAAAGGTTTCTGTTGCAGACACTCAATTCTATGGTTGTAGTGGAGAAACAACATTATGTACAATAGTACATAATGAATGAATAAGAGTGTGTTATAACAAAACTTTATTCATTAAAAATCTTGCTTCCAACTGTTGTCACAGGCTTAAAAGTTCATTTCATTTAGTGATTCTGTTGCTAGTGGGTTAGGAATTTCAGTTTCAGGTAAACTATAAAGCATATGTATTGTCTATCAAGGTGAAAACAATATGATAAACAAGAGAAATGGAAGGTTCTCCCTTAAATTTGATGACAATTAAAAAAATATTATCATTCTTTTAAACCAGAATTCAATATATATGGTAAACTATTGTCATAGGAGTTTCCAATCATATCTAGATTTTAGAGCCTCCTGAGAGTTGAGGGATAAGACCGAGGAACACTAAAGGGATAGGTCATTTCTCTACTTTCACTAGAATAGCTCTGATTTTACCTTTTGAAGTTGTTGTTTTGTTTTGTTTTTTTTTTTAACTTAGTTATTTTCCTTGAAAAAAATAAAAACTTTCCTGCTAATTAAAAATGTTCAAATCATTTCTCTAGACCATATTACTCTAAAATGGTTTTAGATGTTGCATTATGTCAAATACCTTTTTAAGTCAATGTCATATATACTACTACAGTTCCTTGTATATTTTAGAAATAAATTTATGTACATATATATACACATATATTTAATCCAACAAACACCAATTAAGTTTGCAGTAGTAAAGATATTTTAGCTATCATTTTATAAATACTATATATTATAACATATATAACATAATTTCTTTCACTCTCTACCATTCACTTTTCCTCACATAAAAGAAGAGGTGCTCTAACATCCATCTGTCATCGCTGCAAATAACTCTCCTAGCTCAATCCATGTGTCCATCCACACCCCTTTGCATTTTTCTTTCCAATTCTGAAACACAAAAAAAGCTCAGATCATTGGTTTAAGTAAACAAAAATGTGTCCAAAAAGTAGGGAAGAGGGGAAAAAAAACTATGCAAATAATCTTTATAGTTTGGTGAGGAGTTGTGTTGACTGAAATAGTAAACTCTTAATGTTTGTCTTTCCAAATTTTACTAGCAAATTAAGTTGTCTGGTAGAAATTAATGGTGATATCTGATTATTTTAACTTTCTAATGGCCAAACCAGCATCAGAGTAAATCCAGATTTGATTCCTTTATCTTCTAAAGGAAAATACTTTACATCCTTTGCTAGATAGACATAGAAGTATAACAACTTACTAAACCATCAAAAGTCACTTTACTCCCATTTTAGCTTATTTGAATGACTACTTTAGCTAATTGTAGGAATAAAAGAAGGCCATTTCATAAAATACCATAGAATTCAGACATCTTCTCCCTCTTGATTTCTCTCTTTTCCTCTATCTTCTAGCTGGAAGTAATATGAAGTTGAATTAGCTGATGAAGTTAATTTAAACCATCATGAGTTCCTATTAATCTGTATTTTGTGATAATTTTCTTCATCTGTAAAACATTATCTAGCAAGAATGAAGAATTTTGGAAATCAAGTATGATTTTTTACAATTCAATAATTATTAAAATTAAAGGTATTCAATTAAAAGTATTAGATTGACTTTAGTAAATTATATTAATATTTTATTGTATCAAAAAGAATCTAAAATTATACTGTCTAATGTGGTAACTAATAGTTTAATGTGATTATTTAAATTTTAATTAATTAACATTTAATTAATTAAAAGTTGAATTCTTTGATCCACTGGCTTAAAAGATTAATGATGCTCACTTAAGCTCTTGCAAAAAATAAGACAAATTCGTCCATTAAAAAAAAAGACTAACACTGACATTATATATATAATGTTTTATATTTATATATATACATAGAAATGCATGTATAAAACATTATATAGATATAACATCAGTGTTATATCTATAAAATATGGAAGAAGTATAAAATGTACAATAGGGATTCAGACAAGGAAAGATCACTTTTGAATAAAGAAATAAGAGGTATGAGCATCGTTTGCTCTCATAGCAAAACATGGTAGGATATCCCCATGTTTCCTCTGTATATCAAAGGTTTAGGTTATTAATATTCTTATTAGAGATTTTTTTCCTATTGGAAGAACACAGCATCCATAGAGTTCCTCCTCTGGCTTCTCTTTCAAAGAGACATGAAAATTATAAATCATATACAACTGGATTTTAACAACTGGGTTAACTGATAAGTATTGTGGATCAAAGACGTCTTAGACTACAGGCTTCAGTAGCAAGACAGAAATATAACTAAGAAAGACTGCTCTTTATACATGCTCCACATGATTCCTCCTGCCTATCAGGGTTCTTTCTTGTTTGGACTGCAACTTGATCAGTTTGTTTTAATCTGTGTCCCTAACAGCAAGACACAACAAAAAAGTTGGCAACACACCATCTGGGTCACATCAAAGGCAATGTTGAGCTGAGTGTCATCAGCATATTGATGGACTAACACTGCCAAGTGCCCTCTGCTTATTGCAAGACAAAATGTCACACTGACTGATCTTTCTTCTTTAGCCTTTAAAGCCTTATGAAGCCTTTCAATAAGTAAAAGTTCATAACACATGTTTAACACAACAGGTGAGTTTCTTAAACACTGAGATACAGACTTTTATGAGAAAAATTTCTTTCTGTTTTCTGTTTTTCTGTTTTTTTCTTTGGTTTAATATAAAGGGTTTTTTTTTTTCCTTTTTTTTAAACCTGTAAAAACATATCTATGTGTGTGTATAGGTATATCTACATCTGTAATCTGTAGCTAGCTGTTATCTATCTATCTATCATCTATCTATCTAATGATTTCGTAGCTAAAGGTGATTCAAAGAATCCAGTTATATTAACTGAGACTTTTAACTTGCAGCACAAATTAATAGCCTCAGTTTACTCATTATATTACATAATGGCTGAAAAATAAATCAACAGTGAGACAAAAACGTAGGTGTGAAAGTTAGGAAATTTAGGAAAATCTCTTGTTGAGCAAAGATAAACAGTTATTTATAAATTCAGCACATCACAGGTTTCTTAATCC
Source organism: Mirounga leonina (assembly GCF_011800145.1). Lineage (NCBI taxonomy): Eukaryota > Metazoa > Chordata > Mammalia > Carnivora > Phocidae > Mirounga > Mirounga leonina. The sequence goes on from NW_023270316.1 coordinate 48,726,665, forward strand.
CAACTAATACTTATTAATAATATTCTGGAATATAAGCCCATGGAAAACTTTAACTTTTGGAAATGCTTGAAATATTCCATATACTTCTTCCAGGCAATTAGTTTTTATGAATCAACTTCTCCAGTTTCTCAACACTACTGTCTCTTTTTAAAGTGACACATTATATCTACCTACCTGCACATTTTGTCTATTAGTCAAAGTGTATATATATACACACACATTGAGAGTATGTGAGAGAATCATCTGAACTAATATTAAACTTCCCTGGTCTCAATTTAAGAATAAAACATGAAGGTATCAACAGATTTGCAACAATCCTGATGATCATATACACAGTTAACTGAACATAAATGAACTATTTTCTATTAATCCTTAGTTTAATTGAAGAGTTTCAAATATAATTTCTTTAGACATACCCATCTCTACTTGAAAAGTTCCCATAGAAATAAAAAACATTATAATATTGCAGGAGCCTACTAAATTTCTACTGTTTTCAGACTCATTATAAACATTGTCATCAGGATGAAGATAGGTTGTTTCCTTTTCTCTTCTTGTTACATTTCTCAGACTTCAAAAAAATGTCATTTCCATGCAAATTACCCTTCTGCAACATTCATTAAACCCTTTTTACTGAGAATCTAGCTGGCTCTCAATCCTTTCAGTTATCTTCGAGTAATCTTGGAAGGGTCAAAACAGCAGAATGATGCTACCCTGTTTTAATATAAAATATGAAAAAGCAGGAATATTGTTCAAATTTGTATTTTTGTAATGTGAGAATGTTACAGAGGCAGAATACAGAAATAGAATATATTCTTATGCATTAAATAGAATAATTAAAGTTAGAACTGGTATAAATTAATCACTTTTTATTATAGCCTCCATATAACAATTTCATCATCCTCTTCCAAATCTGTACTTCCAAGAATACTGACATTTCATCAAGTGAAATCTCTGGCAAGTGACAGTTGTTCTATTTGTTGCAATTTCTGCCTTCCTAAGGACAGGAAACATATTGTGTGAATTAATAGTAATTCTCAACAATGGAAATGAAAGCATAGTACTTTACGTTGATAATACCCAGGTAATATTTTGTTACCATAATATAATTGTCATATCTAGATCTTTTGCCATTTTTGTCTTATAAACACTTCTCACAGAAATGTATAATTCCATGAACCACTTGGGGATATTTAATTATTTTAGTATGCAGTATTATAAAAAAAGCCATTATAAATATAAAAACTTTAGCAGCATATTATTAACTGTTATTGTAAAGTTTATTTAAACATTGTACTTATTTTCATCACACGTGTAGTCCCATCTTTGTTTTAACCCATTTAACAAGTGGTGCACACTGATTAGTTTTAATTATGTGAGAATATATATGACTTGTAGACATAATATGACGTATTCCCTTTGGGAGTTACCATTTATATGAAAGTTACAGCATCAGAAATACATAAATAAGCTCTTCAGCATCTACCATGTGTAATACCTGAATACTGCATTTCTAGCCTGTCCACTGTATCATTTTATAATTTTTATGTTTCATATTTAAAAGTTGAGATAAGCGAAAGTAATTCAGGCATCCATTTATTAGCATTTCCTTGCAGACAACATATAATTAGTAAACAGTCTTACTTCTCAAATAACAAAATGTTAAACTAGAAAAATCATCACTGTATTCTAGCTTTTTAATATTTGTTTTGCTGAGAAAATTACTTTTTAGTATTAAAATTACTTTTAATAAGTAATTTTGAAAATTTCATCAAATAATTGTAAGTATTAGAATGGGCAAAAATCACCTTGAGGAAAATTTGGAGAAATATCAATATTTTTATGCTAGCAGTTAATTTGCATTTTAATACCAGTGTTCCTTTTGCTTCCTGTGCTAACCAATGGTGCATTTATAAAAAATAAAATGCACTTGCTGAGTGATAAACTTTGTTGCTACTTCATGAGTACATTTATTTTCTCTCCACTAACTGCTCATTTGTTTCTCAAAACAGGCTAAGATGCCATTGAAGTTCCATTTTAAGAGGATTGCATTTAAATAATTATTTGGTCAATTAAAAATAGTGTTTCCCTTTTTGTCTATCATCTATTCCCTGATATGACTTCTTCATGAAAAATATCAAAAACTCATGAGGGATATAAAATTAAAAGATAGGTGTTAGGTTATCTTTCAGTAAGATAACAGGAATGTGAACAGTAAATGAACCAAGTACCGTAATAATGAAGTCTGAGGGACTGTGGAATTAGGAGATTAGTTAATCAAAAAGAATACAGTTTTCTTTGACAGTAGGTTGGGCATAGAGCTGGTCGTCCTAGGATTAGAAAGACTATATGTATCTGCCTTAAGCCTGGATGATTTCCTGGAGTGCAATGTACATCCCCAATGTTGGCAAAACTGCTTCCAAACACCTCAAGGCTAGGAAGGAATGCGGTACCAAGCCATGTGCTGGGTGAATTATAAATCATATCTCCCTTCTTTCCTGGCCCGGGCAAATCACTTGCTTACAGAGTTCATCTATCCCTGTAAGTGTGGAAAGAGAAGAATAGGGTAATTATTGAAGTTACTGTCATATGTTTAAAAGAATAAAATCTGCTTTACTTTCTTCAAAATATCTAAATAAAACACACATTTAGTATTTTGTTTCAGAGAAGGTACACAGACTTTGGCTATCAGAAACCAACCCAGAGTAGGTGGTAAAGAAGCACTGTTTGCGTGTTTCAGAAATGTCGTGAGTCCATTGGATCCCTGTTCGAATTGCTTTACTCATTTAGACAGGGTTGACCTTCATGTCTACCCAAATCAGATGTCCAATCAGAAATGCAGGCGACCTCAACTTTTAGCAAAAGACAACAATCACAAAACTACCAAGAAAACAAACTGTGCCATCTCCAAGTCCAGTGTTTCTATAGAAGATTCTTCTATAAAAAGGTATAATAGCTCCGTCTCCTCATCCTCTTTGTATATGACTCTCCCATACTTCTCACACGTAATTTGACATTTTGCTGTTTCCAACATAACCATCAAATATTCTCAAGCATAACAACTGAATATTTAAATGGCATATTAATGTGTATTTATATAATCACAACATCATGTCTCTCCTTACTACAATTTTACAAAGTTCTCCTCTGATAACTACTACGTGGTTCACACTTGGGGTAGAGAGTGCCCCCTTCCGCCAGTGACATGGAATAGCAATTATATAGCTCTCCAGAGCTACAATTTAGCGGAGTGATAATGAAAGATGAAGAAAGAGGCCAAATTCTGGAGGAAACTCAGTCTGGCAAACAACATAACAGAAAATACTGGAATAGTATTTCTTCAGATATAGCTGTTGGCTTACATGCTTCAAAATCACAAAGGGAAATTTTAAAAAAAATACCAGGTTTGAATTCCATCACAAACTTGATGAATCTGAGTTTTAGGGGGTGGGGCTCAGACTGTTTACTAACAAGATTCTCAGGTTATAATACACACGGAAATGTAAGAAATGTTAAGGTAAGGATTAGAGATTTAGGTAGAAATAGGTGAAGAAATAGAAAATACTGTTATAGCATATCTTCCCTGGAGTTAGAACTTAAAAATTTATGAAAATACATAAAAAAAAGCAAGAAGGGATGGCGATTCTCTATAAATTACCTGCAGTTAGTTCCTGAGGCTTAAAGATGGAGATTTTATTAACCTTTGGGAATAAATATTAACTTTAAGTTTGCTTCTTTGTTTTGGGAATATGTCCAAATGGACTAAATAGATAACCAAATATAGCTCAAAATTTGAGTTTTCTTGGCAAAACTGTGAATACATTATCAACCTGAAAGAATATGGCATGTGCATTCCATTGGAATTTGCCATTTTAATACTATGATATGTCCTTCTTTATCTCTTCCTTAAAGCTATTTGTTTTGAAGGAGGATTTGTGTTACTTTAATGTAGTGATACCAGTTTTCTAATCATTCCTGTTTGTATGATAGATAACTTTGTCATCTTTTACTTTCAACATGTTTGTGTCTTTAGGTTTAAATATTGTTTCTTTTGAGTACCACTGTTGCTTTTAACAGTCTCTGCCTTTTGGTTAGGGTGTTTAATATAATTTCATTTAATATTTGTTGAAACATTGGAGTTTAATTCTACCTCCCTGATGTTTGTCTTATATTTTCCCATTTGCGTTTTTATTTCTTTGTTTCTCATATCCTTCCTTCTTTTTGATCAGTCAGACATTTCTTTTTTTTTTTTTTTTTAAGATTTCATTTATTTATTTGACAGAGAGAGACACAGTGAGAGAGGGAACACAAGCAGGGGGAGAGGGAGAGGGAGAAGCAGGCTTCCTGCTGAGCGGGGAGCCGGATGCAGGGCTCGATCCCAGGACCCTGCGATCACCACCGGAACCAAGGCACATGCTTAACCCACTGAGCCACCCAGGTGTCCCAGGCATTTGTTTCATTGCCAATTTCACCTCTATTGATTTAGTTATGCCTAATTGTGCTGCTTTCAGTGCTTTCTCAGTATCACAATATGCATCTTAACGTAGCTTAACATAGCTATCTTCAAAAATATTCTACTACTTCACAAGTAATATACGAATTTTACAAAAATATGCTTCCAACTATTCTGAGGTACATTGTACTCTAGTTGTCAACTCTTCTACTTTCACATATGCTCTGAGACCACAGCATTGTTATTATTTTTACTCTCTAAAATTGATAGTCTTTTATGGAGACTTAACATCTCGATATTAAAAAGCTTTTTATATTTCCTGACACATTATACTTTCTGGTGATCCTTATCCCTAGTTTTCTCTCTGGTATAATTTCCCTTCAGTCCAAAAAATCATTTTTGAAAATGTTGTGGGTACATGCTGGTTAACTTGCAATGGGTGTTACAGCATTTAACCTGTCTGAAACTGTCTTTACGTCGCATTTATTTTTGGATGATGGTTTTGCTGAATGCGGAATTTGAGGTTCACAATTCATTGTCGATCTTAGAAAACAGAAGTGTTTCTTCACTTCTACCCTGCCTGCAGCCTGAGCAGCCTGGCAATGTGGGTCTTTCTCACCATCCCTTACCTCACTCATGCAAAGGTAGCTTTGACCTCATCCTCAGTGTACAACGGTATGCTCAGCTCCCAGAACCTTGTGTCTATGCCTGTGCCTTGGGACATTTTGCTCCCAGAGCAACCAGAGTCTGGTTCAGCTGGGCCGAGACAGCTGAAAGCCTGGAGTGCCTGGAGGCACTCATGACGGCCCCAAGGGAGGGCTATCTCTCAGCTCTTACCCTGCCCCTAATCTTTTTTACAAGGGCTTGGTAAATGCCTGCACAGAAAAGTTGGCAGGTGAGTACAGACTCTCCTTATATCTGGGGCTCCACGTGATTCTAAGTCATTACACGGGCATATGCTCCAACTTTAACAATTCATTAGGAGTTCAGCTGTTCTCTTCTCACCCTAGGATTACTGCAGCTTCTCCTTTTCCTGCTGCTCTAGCAAAGACGAAAGTCGGTATAGGTCTCTTCTGTGTTAAGAGGGTTTTTTACTTCTCTGGATTTTGGTACCTATGTTGCTTTGAGCCCTCAATTTTATAATGAACTTTAAAAATCTATAATTTGGGGGCCCCTGGGTGGCTCGGTTGACTAAGCGTCTGGTCTGCCTTCGGCTCAGGTCATGATCCCAGGGTCCTGGGATTGAGCCTCACGTTGGGCTCTCTGCTCAGCGGGGAGCCTGCTTCTCCCTCTCCCTCTGCCACTCCCTTTGCTTGTGCTCTTGTTCTCTCTCTCTGTCAAATAAATAAATAAAATCTTTTTAAAAATCTATAATTTTATAGGTCATCTAGTTTGTAATTTTTATTGTCATGTGACTTTCTATGTTCCAATTGAAACAAAAGTCCAAACACCAGACATGCAAACTTAAACACACACACACACGCACACACACACTTTCACACACACACGTATGTATTCCAGATCATTTAATTGGTATGACATAGTCAGCTATTACCAAGACCTGAAATTTCATTATATTTTTTTCTAAAAGAATTTCTATGCCTCTTGGATGATGTTATTCTATTTTAGAGTGGGAGAAGAATGATCATAAAATGAGATGTAGAGCTAGAATCATGCCAACTGAAATGAATACTTAGTCTTAACAGTTTTTTAAAAAGTGCATTTATTAATTGATCCCCCCCAAATATTTATACCACAATACTATTTGATTGTCTTGGAACAAGTCCCCCTCCTAGGGTACAAGTACCCCGGTTTGAGATACCAGTTAAAACAGAAGGAAGTTTATAGTTATTTAATGATGAATCCAAGGCAGGAGTCCCCAGGGTTTGTTTCTCAGGATAGTAATGTTCTCCAAAGACCCACACTTCTACAACTGTTCCACTCTGGCATTTTCTCTGGGTGAGAGCTCCTATGCTCAAGGTCACGGATTGCTGCAAGTATCACATCTGCACAGAGAAAAGTCACATGAGACAGAAGTTAGTGGTTCATCTTCAAAAAGATCATTCTCATTCTGTGTCTCTTTCTCTTCAGGGGAAATAAAAAATTCCCAAACCCTTCTACAGCAGACTTTGCAGAGCACTGAATCAAGACACACATGCTCAGACTGAGGCGAATAACTGAATAACTTGCAAAGGGAAATGTTATTACCACAATTAATTTTGTTGCAGGTCGAATCTCTACTCTTTGGTAGGATTTTTGTGTGTGTGTAACTTTTTCTCTTCGTGACACAAATGATTTTCTTTGCCATTATCATGCTAGTGAAAATATAAGCATCCCCTTCCAGCAATGATTAAAGCAATATCAGGTAGTGAGAAACACTGTAATTTTCAAATCTGTGCATGCAGTAATTGAGGTGCCTTAAGAAACTTTTTACTGAATCCACCTAAGTACTTTTGGAAACTGACTTTTAGAAACTGTTTCAGTTAATGCATTGAAGGATGTCTGCACTGAAAAGAAATTTCACAATCTTTCCAGGCTATTACAGTCAGGGTTCTCAATCTCAGGACAAAACTAACATGAGGTAATATTTTCATGGTGATATTGCAATTAGCACTTTCTTTAAAATTCCCATTGACCAATACAATTTTGGTTATATGATAAGCACAATGATTATTGAAGCAAACATACGTAAAGTATATAAGCAAAATGAAACTAAATGTAAAAAAAAAATGTAAAGATACAGCCTCCAACAATTTGATGGTATTCTTAAATTTTGATATAGTTAGATTTAATAATGAGCTTAGCATCTATAAATTTAAAAAAATAATAGGAAGAAATTACATTCAATAAAATTCCCTTTCATGGAATAGAGATACTACCTATGGATTTAGAAAAAAAAAAAAAAAACAGGCAAACAAACAACAAACAACAAACAACAAAGCCTCTGTCTTGCCAAAGACTATGTGGAAATTCTACATGGAAAAAATCGTTTTCTTTTCCTCCTGTTAATCCTGACTATGGGGAAAAGATTAAGGAACATTATAATAGTGTGCATTTAGATGAAATATTTCACTGGGCACACTGAAGAATACAAATTTTTTGAAAAATAATATAATGTTAAAATATTTTAATAATGTTATTCATTAGCAATAAAACACATAGTCTGATTCTAACACCTACACTACCAGAATAAATGTAAAGAAGTAATATTATGTTCTGATAAAAGGCATGAAAGGTATTATGTGAATTATACCTTCTTTTTTGATATAAATTAACTTTTGAAGTAATGTCTAAATGCCAATTTTTTTAGAATTTTCTTTCAAAAAATATTTATTTATTTGAGAGAGAGAGAGAGAGAAAACACAAGCAGGGGGAGTGGGAGAGGGAGAAGCAGATTCTCCACTGAGCAGGGAGCCCAATGTGGGGCTCGATCCCAGGACGCTGGGATCATGACCTGAACCGAAGGCAGATGGTTAACCAACTGAGCCAGCCAGGTGTCCCTAAATGCCAAAATCTTTTAAATATTTTCATTTACCAGAATTTAAAGATGCCTAAGAAATAAATAACGTGATAATACTACTACCATTACTACTAGTAAAAATATCTAAAATATCGAGGTTTATTTGGTAAAAATACATTTCCACATGTCAAAATAACCATGGCAAGCCATTAGAATGTATACGAATGTATTTTATTTATTTATTATTGAAGGAAGGCATTTGTGTAAATTAGGAGTATTGCTTTAAAAGAAGATTGCATTATTTTTGTTTTATTTTGTTTTAATCTCTAAAATGCAGACTACTGCTTTTGGAAGTCATACTGTTTTATGTATAATGTTGATATATATCAATTATTTTTGCAGCAAAGGCATTTTATGCTAAGCTGATTGCAAAGTATTATTTACCTTACCAGAATATTAAAAAAAAAAAAACTCCTTAAAATAAGCTTTTAAGAAAAAAATTGTACCTAGCAATGCTAAAAATCATTCAAGGTATGGTAATCATTTCAACATACTGAGCAAAGTTAAATATCATTAAAAAATGAATTCAGTACTGAAAATAGCTGGAAATGATGAGGTAATATAGAATCATTCACACATGGAAAGCTGCTCATCAGAAACAAACAAACAAAGCCTAAATCATAAGCAAAAGTTTCATTAGAGAAAAACTCTAAAACCCTGTATATTTATTCCTTTTTTTCCAGTTTGGAAATCAACTCTGTCCTTACCTCAAAATAAATAGTATAAAATTTTGATTAATTAAACTAATGACAATTCAGAAATAACAAAGGAATTGCAACAGAGAATTAAGGTGTACTTTTTTTTAAGCATCTAGTAGAGATAGTACTGTGCTAGCTCTGTTAAATACAATCTCACCAAGTTAAAAGAATATTTCAAAATGAAGGGAGAAGGAAAAAAGAAAGAAAAAGAAATAAGGATAAAAAGAGGGAGGCAGGGAAAGAAGAAAGAAGAAAGGAAAAAAAATCACAAAATGCTAACTAGCTCATATCCAATGTTCATGCCCAAATACAGAACCAAATTCATGAATTCAGTTTTATGTAGTTTTATCATTCTGAACAACTTTCACATTTTTATCATGTTAGGTAGAATCAACTTTTATATCCATTTCTCAATAAATGTTGGCTGAATTCATTTGAATCCCCTTTTAAATATGAGAAAACTAAAGCTATTTAAAATACACTTTTTTGCTTTAACCATTATATTAAAATATTCACTTTGTTCTAATTTATTAATATTCAGTGAAAACAATTTCAGCATTTGTGTTATGAATATTGTAAAATGACCAAGCCATCATTCTACATAATATAAAAAAGAATAATTTTTTTAAAGTACGTTGTAGGTAAAATATAGATATTTTAGAACCTGGATTCAATATATAATTCTCCTGTAGCTGATTTTCTTAGGATTTATTTCATATACACATATATATGCATTCAAATACACACACACATACACAGGTACTTACATAAATTTCACCTTTGATTACTTTTTTTAAAAATTTTTTAAGATTATTTATTTATTTATTTATTTGACAGAGAAATAGAGCCAGAGAGCACAAGCGGAGGAAATGGCAGAGGCAGAGGGAGAAGCAGGCTCTGCACTGAGCAGGGAGCCCGATGCGGGACTTGATCCCAGGACCCTGGGATCATGACCTGAGCCAAAGGTAGACACTTAACCATTTGAGTCATCCAGGTGTCCTCACCTTTGATTACTTAAGGATTTTGGTTATTTTGCCTTTTTTCTTAACATTTAATGCATATTATTTAATATAGTGCTATATTAAAATCAGCAAAAATAATAGTTATTTTTGAACTAGCAACAGGAAAACATTAATATTGGATACTTTCAGAATTTTTCAAAGGGATAGAGTCCAAGATAAGAAAATTTCAATGGCATCTTACATACATTGCAACATGTATTGTCAAAATCCCCCAAAAAGATCCTTATAGGCTTCAGTTCAATGACATATCATATATGATTCAATAAATGTTCCCCAAACCTTTGGAAATAGAAAGATATATAAAGCCGTGAGCAATTTCACAGTTGTAATAAATAAAAATATAAACAACAACAAAATGATAGAATACAGTAAATTGTGATATGCATCATAGACATACAAGAGGGACAAAATATAATCTTCATGATGGGGAAACTCTTTTTTTATTTTTATTTTTTTTAAAGATTTATTTATCGGGAGTCTGGGTGGCTCAGTTGTTAAGCATCTTCCTTCGGCTCAGGTCATGATCCCAGGGTTTTGGGATAGAGCCCCGCATTGGGCTCCCTGCTCCTCGGGAAGCCTGCTTCTCCCTCTCCCACTCCCCCTGCTTGTGTTTTCTCTCTTGCTATCTCTCTCACTGTCAAATAAGCAAATAAAATTTTAAAAATTTTTTTTAAATTTATTTATTTATTAGAGAGAAAGAACTTGAGTAGGGGGATGAGTAGAGGGAGGGGGAGAGAGAGAATCTCCAGCAGACTCCCCTCCAAGGGTGGAGCCCTACACGGGCCCTCAATCTCACAACCCTGAGATCATGACTGAGTGGAAATCAAGAGTCAGACACTTAACCGACTGAGCCACCCAGGGACCCCCGGGAAACTTTTTAAAATATAGAGCACAGCTTGCACAGATTTCCCATACTGCTTGAGGGCACTGGTAATAATCCTGTCCATGGACACTGATCTATTAGCCAGAAACTTCCTAGGAATTCCAGAGCTTCAGAGGAAGGTCCAGGGAATTAATATTTTGTTTTTACTTCACGAGGAATTATAATCTATCATATGATACTGTGGGTTATTCCCCACTTCTAAATGTATTAGTGATTTCACCAATATTCTTCTCATAGGCAGCAAAATTCTGTGCCAAGAAACCCATGTTCCCCTCATTTTCACTTCTGGACAAGACGGAGTAACAAAACTGAATTTTCTTCCCCATTTGAAGCTATCACAAAGCAGAGAAAATACATTAAGCAAGGGTTTGCAAGACTGGGCATGAAGAAATGAGACAGTGACCTCTGAAGAATGGGAAGCAAAGGAGAGGAGCCCTACTCATCTAGGATCCCAGCTTGCTGGTTTGAGTTTCCAGGCTGCGGTGCAGGGAGTGAGGACCCACACAGAGCCAGGCACCTGCCCCCACTGAGGAATAGGGCTGTTTTTCAGGGCGGGGGAGGAGGCAGCTAGAGTTTACAGGTTGGAGAACAAGAGAAGAGAGATGGCTCAAAAAGAATGTTGCTACACCAAACTTTTGGCAAATGTAACAATTTATACTACTTTGAACATTCTTTTTAGTATTTAGGTATACTGTTACTTTGGGCAGCAAGAAAAAAAAAAAAAAACCCTACTTTGTAAAGAACTTACATTTCTTGATCCTTCTGCATGAAACATAGATGAGTGAATATGCTGAGAGACTAGCATGAATTCCAGTGGACATAAAGGGTCCACTTGGGTCTAGTGATTAACAATTTAAGGTTAGACAAGTCAGCATAGCTGCCTATGTTTATTTAGCCATTCAGATGCCAGAGTAGGCACAGAGTAGGTAGAAAATTTTAGTGTAGCCCAGAGAGTACTAAGAAATCGAAACTAAGCAAGGGAGTTGAAGGTATAATCAGGAGAGGTTTCTGTTCGTATTTACACTCTACCTGTGGTTTTCTCTGTTTCTTTTTATATTCCAAAAAAAAAAAAAAAAAAAAAAAAGGAGAAACAGAGGGAAAAACAGCCAAAATAAAAAATAGTATAGAATAAAATAGCAGTGATAAATCCAATCATGAAAATAGACACATTACAAATTAATGTTCTAAAATACTCTAGTAAAAAAGTGACATAGTACTTAAAATGTTAGTCTTGTATATACTGCCTAAAAGAAACATCCTTTAAATTTAATGATACAAAGTGTTGAGTGTAAATAAAAGGGAGGAAAAAGCTTAGTATAAAACTTTAAGCAAAAAAAAAAAAAAGAGTTTTGTTAATATTATATAAAATAAACTTTTAGACAATATCAGAATTAAATATGAATATTTAAAACGATAAAAGGGAAATTTCATCAGGTCACAGTAACTGTATAGGTGGATGCATCTAATAATAGAACCACAAAATATGTTAAGAAAATGTCAACAGGGGGGGCCTGGGTGTCTCAGATGGTTGAGCGTCTGCCTTCGGCTCAGGTCATGATCCCAGGGTCCTGGGATCGAGCCCCACATCAGGCTCCTGGCTCAGCGGGGAGCCTGCTTCTCCCTCTCCCTCTGCCTCTCTCCCTGCTCATGCTCTCTCTCTATATATATCTCTGTGTCTCAGATGAATAAATAAAATCTTAAAAAAAAAAAAGAAAATGTCAACAGATTTAAAAAGAGAAAAAGACAATTCTATAATCAGAATACGAGATTGTAACAGGTAGGGCACAGAAATACCAGAATGATTGCAAAGGGCATGAGTAAATTTTCTGGTGATGTAAACATCTTTTATCTTGATTTTGGTGATATGCACAGCTAAATTTGTGAGAATTTGTGGGATTTTAAATTTTTTAATTTATATATCAATGAAGTTCAAAAAATGAAAAGGGAAAGAAAAGTTACCTTAAATTTTTTTGACCACACGACAGATTTTATTTGTGCACATGTACTATTTGATTCAGAGGAAAAGCATGGTTTGCTATTTCTTTCTAAGTTCATTTTTTGAAGTTTTATTCCTAGGAAATATTTTATTTAAATATCCAAATTTATGACTTGTAATTGATCATACTTATCCTTTTTTATGTTGTCTAATTTTATTTAATTTGATAATTAACATTCATATAAAATTTTCATTTGGTATATTTCACTCATTGTTTTATTTCCTTAATAAATTCTCCCAAAGGTTTATTTTCTGAAAAATAAATTATTCTTTTATTGTTTTGTTTCTTGGGTTTTGTTTTCTTTCAATAACTTCTCCTCATTTAAATATCATTTTCCTTACTATTTTACTTAGTTTTTCCCCCTTACTCTTCAAGCTGGATTCCATACACCATTGAAAAATCAGATTTCCCTCTTGTTTGAATTTAAGCATTTAAGACCACACTTCTCCCTCTAAAATTTATATAGAGTTTTCATTATTTTTTTTTTAAACTTTATTTCTTTATTTGACAGAGAGAGAGACACAGTGAGAAAGAGAACACAAGCAGGGGGAGTGGGAGAGGGAGAAGCAGGCCTCCCGCGGAGCAGAGAGCCCGATGCGGGGCTCGATCCCAGGACCTGGAATCATGACCTGAGCCGAAGGCAGACGCTTAACGACTGAGCCACCCAGGCGCCCCGAGTTTTCATTATTTTTAATTCCAGTTAATTTTAATTTCTATTATGACTACTTATGTGTCTAACTCATTACCTATAAAATAGTTTATCTACATTTAAGAGACTTTTCAATTACTTTCTAAACATTATGTTTTGTTTTATTTTAGTTGTGTTCAGAAAAGTTGGTTGTATAAACTGATACTTGGAAATTTGATAACTCTTGCTATTTGGCCTAAGATGCTTTTCTTTTTCACAAGTATTTCAGATATAATTCAGAAGAACACATGCTTTCTAATTACTACATACAAGATTATATGAATGGCCATTAGATCGAGTTTTTTAATTGTGCAATTAAAATAATCTATAAATAAAATTTTATTATATATTTATTTATTATTTCTCATAAATAAGGTTTTTATTTAAATTCCAGTTAATTGACATATAGTGCAATATTTGTCTCAAGAGTAGAATTTAGTGATTCATCACTTAACATATAACACCCAGTGCTCATCACAAGCGCCTCCTTCTTTTTTTTTTTTAAGATTTTATTTATTTATTCATGAGAGAGAAAGAGAGAGAGGCAGAGGGAGAAGCAGGCTCCCTAAGGAGCAGGGAGCCCGATGCAGGACACTATCCCAGGACCCTGGGATCATGACCTGAGCCGAAGGCAGACGCTTAACCATCTGAGCCACCCAGGCGCCCTCACAAGCACCCTCCTTAATACCCATCACCCATTTAGCCCATCCCCTGCCCATCTCCTCTCCAACAAACTTCAGTGTGTTCTTTATAGTTAATAGTCTGTTTCATGGTTTGCCTCTATCTCTTTTTCTTTCCCCCATGTTCATCTGTTTTGTTCCTTAAATTACACATATGAATGAAACCATATGGTATTTGTCTTTCTCTAACTTATTTTCCTTAGCATAATATACTGTAGCTCTATCCATGTCATTACAAATGGCAAGATTTCATTCATTTTGATGGCTGAGTAATATTTCCTTGTGTGTGTGTGTATGTGTGTGTATATATATATGCATGTGTGTATATATATATGTATGTGTGTATATATATGTATCACAACTTGTTTATCCATTCATCTTCAGCTTTTGTGACCTTATTTACATTTTTGGTTTATCTCTTATATTTAGTGTATTACTGGAATTTTTCAAAAATCAAATTTGACCATCAATTTCTATTATTTTACTTACTAATTTGATTTACATTTTTATTTTATTGATATATTTACATTTTATTATATTATTTTATGTTTTATATTTGTCATTATTTTTAATGATTTTTCTCATGTATTCTTTCTGCCTTTTGACAAATAAGTCAAACAGAGAAAGACATGTATCATATGACCTCACTGATATGAGGAATTCTTAATCTCAGGAAACAAACTGAGGGTTGCTGGAGTGGGGGGTGGGGTGGGAGGGATGGGGTGACTGGGTGATAGACACTGGGGAGGGTATGTGCTCTGGTAAGCACTGTGAATTGTGCAAGACTGTTGAATCTCAGATCTGTACCTCTGAAACAAATAATGCAGTATATGTTAAGAAAAAAAAAAAAGAAGATAGCAGGAGGGGAAGAATGAAGGGGGGAAAATCAGAGGCGGAGATGAACCATGAGAGACAATGGACTCTGAAAAACAAACTGAGGGTTCTAGAGGGGAGGGGGGTGGGAGGATGGGTTAGCCCGGTGATGGGTATTAAGGAGGGCACATTCTGCATGGAGCACTGGGTGTTATGCACAAACAATGAATCATGGAACACTACATCTAAAACTAATGATGTAATGTATGGTGATTAACATAACAATAAAAAGATTTTGTTTTCTTTTCTTTTTTTAGATTTATTTATTTATTAGAGAGAGAGCGCTCACACACACAGCAGCAGGGGGAGGGTCAGAGGGAGAGAATCTTTAAGTAGACTCCCCGCTGAGTGCAGACCCTGATGTGGGGCTCAATCTCACAACGCATGACATCATGACCTGAGCCAAAACCAAGAGTTGGACACTTAACTGACTAAGCCACCCAGGTGCCGCAAGATTTCATTTTCTTAATTGGATTTAAAAGTCACTTTTTAAAAATCTTTTGGAAATTGTATATTACATTTTTTAAATCTACAAGTGCCCCCCATATTGGCTAAGTAGCCATACTTACACTGAATAGTCATACAATTTTTTAGGTTATGTATTTTTAGAGCAAACAAGAAACAGGGCATTATTCAAGAGATTTAATCTAAATACTAATTTTACATACTTCTGCCTCTGGTAACAGGGTGTTGCTTGTGTTTCACTCCAGTTGGGAGAGGACAGATGTATTCATATATGTATTTGAAATGCCTGATCCACACATAAGAGATGTACAGATGCTGTCCAGCTCCATCTTTTTGTTCAAGTCTTCCATTTGGCAAATGTTAGCCCTCAACAGCTATGTGACTCAGTGCATGAGTCTTACCTCTTTTACACCATCTGCACTCCTGACAGATGGCTCACCAGTACAAAGTATTATTGATCTTGCTCTTGGGGATTTAGAAAATTTATCTATTAAAATGCGAAATAAAGTTACACAAAATACAGAAATATCTCTGGAGATAAAACCAAAAAAGAAAATGCTTCATATTCCTGTTTGTTTTATTAAAATACTAACACCCCCTCATCATCAAAAGAAGATAACCATTCCCTCTCCAACCAACTTTTGCCTCAGGATTCAACCCAAAATGAAACCATTCTTTGTAATTTCATTTAGTAATACCATATTTTATCATTACATAATTTACATTTCTCTCATTATCTTGTTTAAAAGTATAATATACATTTTGGTAAGTTAGTATTCAAGTGAAAATTGCACCAGAGTGAAAAAGGGAATAGGGGAAATGGGACCAGAACTGAGTGTAAACTGAACTCTGCTGAAATAGGAGTAGAAGAGATTTGAAGAGCTGGGGCAGGGGTAGTAGACCATCTGTGTTTGCTAATTGGCTTTACTCAGAGGAAAAGTAAACTTTCTCTTACATTCATAACAGGGGTAGTATTACAACTTAGAGCAAAGCACCCACTGAAGTTAGGCTCCTGCCTTCCTACAGACACTGAGAGATAGAGCACTAACTTCTTTGATGACTGTATTTCAGAGGGATGGCTCCCAGATCACTTAGAAAGCATTCCTGGGTTGTAAAACAGGCAAGAGGCTTTTTAAAGGATTTACATATATTTCAAAGTGGCAGAGAAATAATTTATATTGACAAGTTGTTTAAAGTAAATGCTCTAAGGAAAAGGAGGTCAGGACATACATGCAGAACCTTACCTAATGTCTGCTGAAGCTGAGAGAAATGGTAGGATTGCCTTGATCATTAATTGGAGTCCAATGAGAGTAACAAAATCATTGTTGGTTTTGTTACTATGTTACTACATACAATCTTGTATGTTACTACATACAAGATTATATGAATGGCCATTAGATCGAGTTTTTTAATTGTGCAATTAAAATAATCTATAAATAAAATTTTATTATATATTTATTTATTATTTCTTATAAATAAGGTTTTTATTTAAATTCCAGTTAATTGACATATAGTGCAATATTTGTCTCAAGAGTAGAATTTAGTGATTCATCACTTAACATATAACACCCAGTGCTCATCACAAGCGCCTCCTTTTTTTTTTTTAAGATTTTATTTATTTATTCAAGAACAACTATCAGGGCGCCTGGGTGGCTCAGTTGGTTAAGCGACTGCCTTCGGCTCAGGTCATGATCCTGGAGTCCCGGGATCGAGTCCCGCATCGGGCTCCCTGCTCAGCAGGGAGTCTGCTTCTGCCTCTGACCCTCCCCCCTCTCATGTGCTCTCTCTCTCAAATAAATAAATAAAATCTTTAAAAATAAATAAATAAAATAAAAAAAAAAGAACAACTATCAGAAGTAGTCAAGGACAGCCTAATATACCTTTCAGTAAGTCATGTGGTCTTTCCAATTCAACAATACTTGAGGGTACACAGATGAAGATAGCACCGTTTATTAGTTTTTCAAAAGCTATTGATATGACACTATGGAGGAAAGTATTACCTTCTCATCTACAATAAAAAATATAATGACTATGGCTGAAGTACATTTCCTGACACTATATATGTATTAAGATGTGGTATGAAATTCGGAAGAACTTGCATAAGTACATTTGGATTCCCATAATAAGCCCCAATCTACAATTAATTTTCATAAGAATGACTTAAACATTCTTATTATGTGAGTACTAAAATTATTATAGTGCTTACGTTTATTTTATTTATGTGATAATAGTTCTCTTCAAGAAAGAAAGGAAGGAAGGAAAGAAGGAAGAAAGAAAGGGAAAGAAAGAGGGAGAAAGAAAGAAAGAAAGAAAGAAAGAAAGAAAGAAGAAAGAAAGAAAGAAAGAAAGAAAGAAAGAAAGAAAGAAAGAAGAAAGAAAGAAAGGAAAGAAAGAAAGAAAAAGAAAGAAAGAAAGAAGAAAGAAAGAAAGAAAGAAAGAGAAAGAAAGAAAGAAAGAAAGAAAGAAAGAAAGAAAGAAAGAAAGAAAGAAAGAAAGAAAGAAAGAAAAAGAAAGAAAGAAAGAAAGGGCGAGCAGGACAGCAGACGGGGAAGGGACAAAGGGGGGGGGGAAGGAAGTCTAACAGGAGTGTTTAAAAATCTCATGTGCAGGGCACCTGGGTGGCTCAGTTGGTTAAGCGACTGCCTTCGGCTCAGGTCATGATCCTGGAGTCCCGGGATAGAGTCCCACATCAGGCTCCCTGCTCGGCGGGGGGTCTGCCTCTCCCTCTGAGCCTCTTCCCTCTCGTGCTCTCTGTCTCTCATTCTCTCTCTCTCAAATAAACAAATAATATCTTTTGAAAAAAAAAAGCTCATGTGCAAAATATATTCATTAGAGAAAGACTTAATTCTACAAAATTTTCTATGCATTACACTAAACTTGCTGTTGGTAGAATAATGACTCTGACAACTACTAAACAAACATATATTTTACAATACTTATAAAAACAAGACTAGCTAGTGGGCTTTCTTTCTTATTTCCATCTCCAAATCCCAAGGTATGATTAACTTTATCTTAGATGAAAAAGACCTCCAACAAAGACAAATAAATGCTATTTGTGCAAGTGCCTATAAGCTCAAGCAAAGTTATTCTTTTTTTTTTTTTAAGTACAATATTCTTATACAAGGGGGTCATATAGAATGACCCAGGACAAATATTTTTAAAGTAAAAATACTTCAGGATTGTGACTAATCTGCAGTTGAAAAGTAAAACTTCTGTGAGATATCTTTAGCTCCAAAGCTATACTAAGAAACCATTATATTATTTCCTATGACAATTTTTTTCTTTTAACAAGAGTTAACAGTTAAATGTGCTGCTATAATAAGAAACTCCATGAGTTTATTGTAAGTTGTCTGAGAAATATTTACAGAAATAAATATATTTGTTTCAAGTCTATCCATTTCATAATTTGAAGATTATGTTTAATTTGACCAAAGAGAAATTGAATTAAAACAAGATAAGAAAGTATATACATTCCAATGAGAATTATGTGTTTCTTATACTTTAAAAATATAAAATTCCATATAAGAAATTAATTTCTATTACTTATTTTTTTCTAAAAAAGCATATCCACTTACTGACTGACCTTTAAAATATCGCTAGTACCAAATGTATAAAACTGATACTTAGTTTTTAAAGTATTCTAACTATATATAATAATTTGACCAATTAGTAGATTTAAACATTTAGAAACCCCACTCTGGTGGCAATCACAGTTATCAATATGAATAGTTAGTGTATTTTTTCAGATGTTTCATACGCATTAGTGTATGATTACTAAGAGAGAATGAAAGAAAATCTTTTTAGTAAATGTATCCATATGAAATATAATGTTATGCAATTTGACTTTTCTTTTAATATTATATCATAGATAATTTTTCAGATAAGTTTGTGTAGGCTTAATGGCTTTCAATAGTTGAAGAATATTTTAAAATATGTATTTGTCAGAATTTAAACTATATCCAATAATGAACAAATATAGTGTTTATAATTTTAACATTACAAGCATTTATTTTGTAGGTATATTGAATCCCTCTAAAGCAAATCTATTTCTGAAACATACATTTTTAGAAATGTAATTGTTGAATAAATATTTCAAATTTAGATACAAGTTTCAAATTTAGTGATACTTTCTAGTTGCTCTCATTTGCCTCACAAACATTTATTGGGTGCCCGCCATAAGCCTGGTACTGTTTTGAGCACTTGAAGTCTATCAGTGGATAAAGCAAGAAAGATATCTGTCCTTGAAGAGTAAATTTTAAAGTAGGTGAATTAAATTTTGCATATTTTATGAAATGGGCTCAACTTTATTTTTATTTACTTATTATCCCAATATCTTGGAGCTGTTTATTGGAAAGCTTATCATTCCTCCTGCAATCTGTTAACAACTTCATTCATTTCTTAAATGACTGTTTCTAAGTTCTCTACTGTTTTGCATTAATCTTTCTACCTAGCCTTGGACCAGTATTAAATATTATAATTTATAAAAGGTTTTGACATCTGGTGGAGCTAATCCTATATCAATGCTTTTAAAATAACTTCCATATTCAGAATCTGTTTAAATACCATCACTTCCCCATATATCTGTTAAGCTGTTCCCTACATTTGACTTATAACAGTGCTTCAGTTGTTTTCCATCTCATATTTCAGTTTTATTTATTCCAGAGTACTCATCAAATTATCTTTTCGAAATGTTGATTTACTTGTTTAAAATCACATTTCTTGCAGTGGTTATAAGCTCCCTAAGAACTGAGATCCTGATTGAATGCAGGCACTGCTATCTACCTGTATGTACTTCACTAAGAAAGATGCCTTGCACATAGGAGGCAATAATAATGGTTGAAAGCATAGGTAAAGAGATGAATTAAGTACTTAGAAAATGTAGTCTACAATTCTGATTCACATTTTATCTTCTGTATGTTTGGATGCATTAACAACTCAGTTTCTCAAAGCGTAAGCAACTACAACCATCAGTGCTGTTACTAATAGTGGCTTTAATTTTTTTCTTAAAATGCATCAGTCACTAAACTAAGGGAATTGTCATGAGTATTAACACATCTAATTCTCCATATCACAACAACCTTTTGATGTAGATGGTTCTGTTCTCTCTTTATTGTGAAATAATATATTGGCTAAAAAAGCACAGAAACCATATATGTACAGTTTAATAGATAAGGAATTTACTGTAGCCAAATCCAGAAGCAGAACATTACATGTGTATTCCAGAAGCCTTGTAAATGTCCCTCAACAATCAAACATTTCTATTTTCCCTCTTGAGGCAAGGACTATTTTTTGACTTTTGTTTTATTCATTCTTTGTTTTTCCGTGCTATTACATGTGTATATATCCCTACATAACATAGTTTTATTTTTCCTGTCCTTTGAGTTTTCTGTGACTGGAATAGTACTGTGAGAATTCTTTTAAGTTTCCTTCTGTCACTCATTATGTCATATGAGATCAAACCACAGTGTTGTAGATGACCCTATTTCACTCCTTAGCATTTCTCTATAGTAACCCATTACAGAAGTATCTCAGTTTATTAGTTTATTTTGTTGTTGATAGCTGATGAGCATCTAGTTTATTTCCAATTTGGGGATTTCTCATGCAAGGTTTGTATCATTATCATTGTACATGGATTCTGGTGTTCATGTGTACGAGTTTCTGTAGGGTATATACTTAGTAGGTGGAGTGCCAGGAGGTATTTTAACTTTTCTAGGTAAAGCCAACTTGTTTTCCACATCACCAGTGGCATTTACACTCCTAAGAATGTATGAAATTGATTTATGTTCCACATGATCTCTAATATTTGGTATTATCCAATTTTTATTTTTTTATTTTTTGTCATTCTGAAGTGAATCTAGGAAAATCTCTTCGTGGTTGTGATTTTCATTTTATGTTTAAAAATACTAAGTACCTTTGAACATATTGTCCATTTATATTTTCCATTTTGAAATACCAAAAGTATTTTGCTGATATATTTTTTCTTGGTTTGTCTGTTTTCTTCTTATTAATTTGTAGAAATGCTCTTGTAACTTGTCTTTTGTTGATTCTAAGAGTGGAAAGTATTTTGTCTCATTTTTTCCCAATGTTAATTTTAATAAAAAAAATCTTAATTCTAAGATAGTCAAAAGTGTTAACTTTCTTAATGTTTGTAATTTCTATATGCTGTTTTAATACAATTTTTACCTTGAAATCACAGTGATAGTATTCTTTTCTGTCTTCTATTTAATATCTAATTTGGCTCTAATTGCTTTTTACATTATCTAATTGCCATTTACATTGTAAACTCTCCTGAGGGGTGTTTTAGACTGCCATTATATCCACAAAGGTAGTCACTTTTTTTTTAAGATTTTATTTATTTATTTGAGAGAGACAGAGAGAGTGAGAGAGAGAACACAAGGGGGGTGAGGGGCAGAGGGAGAAGCAGATTCCCCGCTGAGCAGGGAGCCTGATGCAGGGCTTGATCCTGAGACTCAGGGATCATGACCTGAGCTGAAGGCAGATGGTTAACCGACTGAGCCACCAGGGGCCCCTAGTATTCTTTTCTGTCTTCTAAAATATTGATAGATTTTCTTTTACATGTAGGTATTTATTCTCTTTGGAATTGAATTTCACATATGGTATGAAGTAGGATTCCCACTTTGTAAAATTTATTTACTACCCAAATATCCTAGCAGTGTTTATTGCAAAGTCTGTCCGTTCTCCTCTAATCTGCAAATAGCCTCGTTAAAAATCTGTCTCTAGAAATGCATGGGTCTGTTTCTGAGTTCTTCACTTCGTCCCATCAGTCTTTCCTTAGCCTGGTACCAGCATCTGATTGTCTTAAATACCAGAGTTCTTTAGGTCTTGATATCTGGTGGAGAAAATCTTTCAATGCATTCATTTTTTTTCCCCAAGAACATATTGCCTATTCTTGATCTTTTTCATTTCCAAATATATTTAGAATCAGCTAGTTATGTCCCATTTTTTAAAAATGTCATGAGTATTTTAGAATTTATTTGAACCTATGGACTTATTTGGGGAAGAAATGCCATCTTTATGTTATTGACTATGTTAATCTATAAACATGATATGTTTCTCATTTGATACTTCATATTTTGGGTTGCTTTTATCAATAGCATTTAAAAAATTCTACTTGCTAATTTTTGTTGCTTGTAAGTAAAAATATAACAATTGTGTTTTTGTTTTTTTGTTTTTTTGTCTTTTTACAATGTCTTTGTATCTTCCAGCTATTTCCCTAACTCTCTTATTAATTCTAGTAAATGTTTCTAGCTAAACTTTGGGATTTTTGTTAGGTATAAAATTTTATCATTTGTGAATGAAGTTTTAAATGTTTAATTTATTTATTTTTTATTGCCTATCCTCACTGGCTGAAATCACTAGAAAAAAAATGAAATTAAAGTTGAAAAGAAATGATAAATCATTGATGTGATGTCCAGTTCCTGAGTCAAAAAGATAGCTTTCATTGTGTTATCATACATATTATATTTGCTATAGGTTTATGTGTGAGAAAAATCATCCAAGTTTTCGAACAGATTTCATCAACAGTGCTTCATTTTCTTAAAAGCTTCTTAAGATAAACCGTCTTTGTTAATCCAAAGTCCACATTGTTGCAGGTTATTCTCTGCTAACATGTTTCCTTATGTGTTGGGTTTTATTTGACTATTTTCTGTTTAATGTCCTGATATTTCTTCTCCAGAGAGGATTTTTGTTTTTTTCATATCAAATGTATAGAGTATTTACAAATATGTAGCTTAAGGTATCTTCAATTGAACATATCAGCAACATTTTAGAAACTGCCCTATGTTTTATTCTCCCCTAATTTTCTATTAAATATCTGGATATTCAGATATTTTCTGTACGTAGTTTACTTTGTAGGATGAAAAAAAAGTAGATATTAGTTTCACTAATAATTTAATGAACATCAGAAATCAATATTTCTTTTACTCACCATACTTCATGTCAGAATATTTCTGTTGACACTCAAACTCATTTATTCACACTTTGCAATCTCTTTATATGGTGGAGTTTAGCTCACATAAAGACTACATAATTGAAAAGACTAATTAGAATCACATAAGAATGACTAATAGTGGCAGAATAAAAAGGGACAAATTATTCATTTCATATGCATAGCATATACTTACTATACATAAACAGTCACATAATTAGGTGTTTACAGAAAAATAAAGAACACAAGCAGTATAACTTTAACTTTTCACAAAGGTCATCTGAGAAATGAACAATGGATGAAGCTAAATAAATGAAAACCATTTTGATCATGAGTACTTGAGAAAGTTCAAAATTGTTATATAAATAAGTTTTAATGTTTAGTATGTCAGTCCTTATAAAATTTGTGAAGCTTAGGATGAAATTAATTTCATGAGTTACTTAAACACGTATATAAAGTACATTTATGGTATTGATAAATTATATACGTGTCACATAGAAAGAAAAACTGATATGGAAGGATTGATTTGTTAGCTTAATTTTCTGAGAATTTAAGTTCCATAAATATAACCAATTAACAGAGAGACAGAGGAATTTAAAGTCTGGGTTTGTACAGGGAAAGGTCTGCGCAACTGAAATCATTTGAAATAAGTAAACCAGGTATTAAGGCTTTTTTAGAAATAGCCTTAGTATGATCATACCTCAAAGCATTATTTTAATGTATACTATAACGCTTTTTATCTATTTATGCTATTTCTCTATTGAGGTTATGTTCATGAAAACAAACAAAACTAACAATTCAATAGTCACCATTAAATATAGATAAAGGTAT
The DNA here is from genome assembly GCF_011800145.1 of Mirounga leonina. Classification (NCBI taxonomy): domain Eukaryota; kingdom Metazoa; phylum Chordata; class Mammalia; order Carnivora; family Phocidae; genus Mirounga; species Mirounga leonina. The sequence goes on from NW_023270316.1 coordinate 48,750,720, forward strand.
TATATGACTTCAGATTATAACTAAGGGACCTATATTATTGTGACTTCTTAATACTTGGATTCAAATAATTATGAATTTTTAAATAATAGTTAAATATACTAAAATTAAGTATAAAATATGATTAATATGCTTAAATTATTTTTTTAAGATTTTATTTATTTATTTGACAGAGAGAGAGAGCAAGAGAGGGAACACAAGCAGGGGGAGTGGGAGAGGGAGAAGCAGGCTTCCCGTTGAACAAGGAGACCGATGCGTGGCTCGATCCCAGGAGCCTGGGATCATGACTTGAGCCTAAGGCAGACGCTTAATGACTGAGCCACCCAGATGGCCTGCTTAAATTATTTGTATACTCATCAATATGGATTAATATATTTGATTAAATATATTCAATGTAATGTGCTTAAAAATCTCAACTTTAGTAAGATCAGCATAATTAATAATAGTAATGCATTTTTTTGTTTTGCCTACCATGCCCAACTTAATTATTTTTTAAATTTATTTATTTATTTATTTTAAGTAAACTCTACACCCAACATGGGGCTCGACCTCACAACCCTAAAATCAAGAGTCACATGCTCTTCTGAATGAGCCAGCCAGGCACCCCCCAAATGTAATTTTAAATGGCTTTCCTTTGTCATCATAGAATTTCTTAATGCAAATATCCCTGTATTTTAAGATCTTGAAATTTGTGTCAGGAAGCCATGACTGCAAATGTCATTCTGATGTAATAGACATCAGTAGTGTTCACCAATATCTGCTTCTTCCCTTCTGGTCAGTGAACACTGAATTTCTCAGCCCTATTACATTCAGGTAAGGATTTGCACCAGTTTGGTCCAAGGACCCTGATAAAAGTGATGTGTGTAGGTTCAGGGCCACATCAATTGATTTGAGATGCAAAACCTTCCAGTTGCCTCTTTCTTTACCACAGTGAAATTAGAGGAGGCCTTGATGTGAAGATGGTACTGCTAAAAAGATGAATAGCCACATAGATGAAAAGAGCCACTTGTAAGAATATTTAGTGCAAATACCTAGTGCAAATCTTGAGCAAGTGGCCCAAGGCATAAGCACCTTCTGTACTCTAAAATTGTGAACATTTGAGAAAGTACTGGAAAGACCAGAAATGTATTAATCAAAATAATAAAACAACTTTTTTTTTTTTTTAAGCGAGACAGAGCACTGGGGAGGGGCAGAAGTAGAAAGAGAATCTTAAGCAAGCTCCATGCCCACCCCAGAGCCTGACCTAGGGTTCAATTTCAAGACCCTGAGATCATGACATGAGTCGGACACTTAACTGACTGAGCCACCCAGGTGCTCTAGCAATTAACAACTTATAAAATGAATGATGTAGTGCTGTATGTAACTTTGGATATAACCAATTAGAAGGGGTTGAAGCAACTGTGAATCAAAAAAAAAAAAAAAAAAGTGAAGTTCACTTAAAATACTTAGGCTTCCTGCTAGGATAGAAGATTGAACTCTCTGAATCTTTCCTAGCACACTGGAAGGGTTTGGGAACTGTCGCCTGCTATGAGGTAGCTCCAACACTTCACACAGATGGGGAGACTTTGTCCAGCTGAAGGAACATGTCACCACCACTAGATGCATCACCTGGGAATGAATGGTAACCTAGGTAGGGAGAAAGAAACATCCACCCTCTTTCATCTCTTGATTGTTCACAGTTGCCACTTAGTAGGGAGAAAGAAACATCCACCCTCTTTCATCTCTTGATTGTTCACAGTTGCCACTTAGCTTGCTGACAGGAATAAATGATTGATAGTTGTTAAAATTGAATTTGTGATACATCTTGCTATGCCTATTCTTCACAACAAGAACCCAGGTCCTTGTTTTGACCTTGATGTATAATGCCTCAGAATAAAACACTTTTATACCTGTAAAATATCCTATATTTGAAAATGTAAGTAAATGTGTTCATTTTTCATTTATAATTTAGCATTTCACTAATGTGATTAAAACCATACCAAATCAACCAAGCACCATACTGGAAATTCTGGAAATCAAACAAAATTCTGGAATTTTGAAAGGTAAATTATTTATATATGTTATTTGTAAATGAGGAAAAAAATGGAAAAAATCAAACTTTTGCTTTTGAAAAAGATGAATATGAGAAAATACAATGATACACTGAGAAATTTGGATAGCACCCCAGTACTCCCTCCCCTTTATTTTTGCATCTATATACATTCAACATCATAAACTAATCAATTGCACAGCACATATACATCTTCCTCAGTAAGCCAGCTGAGAAAGATATTAGGGCATTTAAGTTTTGATAATCATTCTATAATTAAAGTTCCAATGTATATTCAAACAAGCGTGTCTCAACTTTATTTTAACCTATGATCCATTTTGGTAAACATCAAATTCTTATGTTCTCCATTAATGTCATTTGAGTTTCAAAATAAATTAGGCATTGTCACGAAGAGCATGTCAAATCAATGATAATATTAGTAAAAAAAAATTATAATTTGAAAGATAAGATCATTGTGTGCTTAAGGTCTGCCTGTTTGTCATGGGGTTCACTGTCCTAAGAAGGGAAGAAGTTTAAACACAATGCAGGTCATTTGCAATGTCAAGTTTGTTTTACTCTTTAGTTTCCAAGCTAAATTTTTATTGTAAAATTTGTTTGACTTTTTACTTCTAGACTGATTGACAAAAGATAGTAGTCCTTGAGAATTAACTAGAAAAAGTTTCACTGTTGTTGTTTGTCCTTGCAAGTCCCTACTCTTTCTCTTGCTTGTAATGAAGTCCAGCTATTCAGAAACCATGTCCTCCATTGTTTCAAGAAAATACCAGCACTCCGTCATATCTGATAATGTCTTACACTGGCATGTCATCTCTGTGCTGATAGACTGATGATGCCTCACTATCAGAAACAAATTAAAGAGAAAATTCTATTTAATTACAGGACAGAGGTGTGTTAAGATAAAATATACTCAGAAGTTATACTCAGACAAAAAAGTAGTGTGTCTAGAAATAATATATTGTGCATGACATTTCAAGTAAGCAGAAGTGGCTGACAAGAATTGATTTTGTAGCAGCATTAGAAATGAAAAAACAAAAGAATGAAAATGGAAAAGAAGGAAGAAAAGAATGAAGGAAACAAAAAACTTTTTGTTCAAAAGTAAGCAAATATTTTACACAGTTTAGAAGTTAAGCTAATGGCATGATCTATTATCAGTTGAATATACAGTAGTAGTAAAGCATCCTCTCAACCAGAGTGTGAAGATGCAGTAGAACTGGGGCTCTCTCTAAATGTAAATCTATTTAATTAAAATGAAACCATAAAATGTTTTTTTTTTCCCCTGAGGGTGGGTAAATATTTTAGTTTTCACAGTAACTTAATGAAATAATGCATTGCCCCTATCTACCTGAAGAAGAAGTTGAGGTGAGGAGAAGAATATGCAATTGGAATCCAGGAACCTGGGGAGGACCCTCTCTCCCTTCCTCCCTCCTTTCTTTCCCTCTGTTTCTTTCTTTTTCTTGTTTTCCAGTTCTAAAGCCTCTGCAAAGTTAATCCTTCAACTGCTTCTTCAAATATGATATATTATTTCACCAAGAGGCATATGGGTGGATAGCGTTTAATGAGAAATCTGATTCCCATCACTAAGGTACCTCTTCTGTCTTCTCAGCACAATTTATATAGATCTTATTCTACTTCCTGCATTTTTTCCCCTCTTTTCTCATGTGTCTTTTGCCAATGAAATGATTTCTACATAGAGCCATAACAACTGCATTCCATTTTGTAATACTATCCTCCTGATTTTCTTTATAACTCTGTGGTCATGTGTCAACTTAACTGAGCTAAAGGATGCCCAGATAGTGTAAAACATTACTTTGGGTGTGTCTGTGAGGGTGTTTCTGGAGGAGATTAACATTTAAATTGGCAGCTGCCACCAACGTAGGTGGATATGTCCTGAATAGAACAAAAAGGTGGAGGAAGGACAATTAGCTCTCTTGCTTGAACTAGGACCTCCATCTTCTGCCTTGAGACAGTGGCATTCCTGGTTCTCAGGCTTTTGGACTGAATTCTAACACCAGTTTTCTCAGCTTACAGATGGCGGATTTTGTGACTTCTCGGCCTCCATAACTGCATGAGCTCATTCTTTTTCTTTTTAAGATTTTAATTAATTAGGGCGCCTGGGTGGCTCGGTCGTTAAGCAACTGCCTTCGGCTCTGGTCATGATCCCAGGGTCCTGGGATCGAGTCCCACATGGGGCTCCCTGCTCTGCGGGAAGCCTGCTTCTCCCTCTCCCACTCCCCCTGCTTGTGTTCCTGCTCTCGCTGTGTCTCTCTCTGTCAAAAAAAATAAAATCTTTAAAAAAAAAAAAAAGATTTTAATTAATTAACTAATTAATTAGAATGGGGAGGGGCAGAGGGAAAGGGATAATCTCAAGCAGACTCTGGGCTGAGTGCAAAGGCCCATGGGGCTCGATCTCATGACCCTGAGATCATGACCTGAGCCGAAATCAAGAATTGGACACTTAACTGACTGAGCCACCCAGGGGCCCTTGCATGATCCAATTCTTATAATAAATCTCCTCATGGGGTACCTGGGTGGCTCAGTCGTTAAGTGTCTTCCTTCAGCTCAGGTTATGATCCTAGGGTCCTGGGATCGAGCCCCACATCGGGCTCCCTGCTCCTCGGGAAGCCGGCTTCTCCTTCTCCCACTCCCCCTGCTTGTGTTCCCTCTCTCACTGAGTCTCTCTCTATCAAATAAATAAATAAACTCTTTAAAATAAATAAATAAATAAATAAATAAATAAATCTCCTCTTACACATATCTATATGTATCCTATTGTTTCTGTTTGTCCTGAGAACCCTAATATAGCCATTATATATAACATATATATTTATATTTATATACATATTTCTATTTCTATTTCTATATTTTTGCTAGCTTTTTGCCTAATACTTCCAGTCTCTCTTGACTATCTGGAGTTTGTACTATTGTAACTTCATTAGTAGGGGTAATATTGGTCAATATTTCCTGAATTCTTCCATGTCCAAAATTCTTGGAAACTATACTTGAAGGAGAACTTGGTTGGATGGAGAATAATTTTCTCAACCTTTCTCTTTGAGAATTTTCTGATTTGTTTTCACTGTATATTACTTGGAGATTTCTAACCTCATTGCCTTTACTTTGTAAGAGAGTTTTTTTTTTTTTTTTTTTTTGGATTGCCCAAATAATTATTTTATTACCTAAAATGCAAATAAATCTAGAAGGATATTACTGATAAGTCTAGGTAACTATTACTTGATATTAGGTCATTAATTATCTGAATTCAGGGTTTTTTGTTTTTGTTTTTTAATGTCAGGAATATTTCTACAGTACTGTTCCATTATTTTGGCTTTCCTTCCCAGAAATTAAAATTATCCATGTGCTGCTTCCCCTTTGCCCATCTTCTGTAGCTTTCACTACCCCTTCAATCATTTATATCTCTTACTTTTGTTTCATTTAGTCCAGTTACAAATCTCTCAATATTAAAATTTCTATGGTATCTGTGTATCTTATGTTTATTGGGGCTATAATTTGCCTTTCTGTTAAAGATGTATATTTGTTTTGCTTTGTCTTTTCCTCCTAATGTCTGGTCAATACCTCCTATTGTCCAGATATAATATTATTGAATTCTTATATTTGTTCTTTGTAGTTGTCTTTCATAGTCACCATTGTTTGATCTTTTTTTTTAATTCAAGCTTAAATATTGGGTTGAAATTTTCTCTGCTTTGTAGCATTTTTGAGAATATTTATTTATTTTAGAGAAAAAGAAAGAGAGAGAGAATGCGAGCGGGGGAAGGGCAGAGGGAGAGGGTCAGAGACAATCCTCAAGCAGATTCCCTCCCCGTTGAGCACAGAGCCTGATGCAGGGTTTGGACTCACGACCCTGAGATTATGACCTGAGCCAAAACCAAGAGTTGGCCATTTAACTGACTGAGCCACCCAGGCGCCTTGTAGCATTTGTTTTTTAACTACAGTGTTTTGTTCAAGAATTTGGTGAATGCATTCATATTGCTTATTTCTTTCTTGTGGTATCTCTGTATGGATATTATTTTTATCTTGGTGTTACTATTATTTAAATGAGTTAAATTTTACTATTTCAGTTATTAGCACAAGATTCCCATAGTAGAAGGTGAAGCCAGAAATGTTTACCAGTTTAATCAGCTTAAGGGCTTCTTTCTCTGTTCCTAGACATGGATTGTTTCATGAAAATATGGCGTCTCTGTGTAGGTATACCTCCTCTACAGTCAAAACTTACTAGTTTCAGGAATACTCTTGATTCAGTGCTGAATTACCCATTTACTAATTGGCCATTTCTACCTAAGTCTTCCAAAATGACTACTTCAGTTCTAAGACCTTCTACCTCAGTGCCCTACCCTACCACCCCAAATCCCTTACCAGACCTTGATTTTCTATCTCTACCTGCCAGGATGTCCCGTTAAGTCTCAGCTCGGCTCAGTGCTGTGCAAGTTTAGGGTGATGTTCTTGGTAAGGACATTTGCTTGATATTGACTTCAAGATCTAACATAGATCCTTTTGCTTGTCTCTACCCCTTTATACCTTTGTGGCTTACTATCCACCAGTTTTGCTACTATCAGTAACTTTGAATATAGTTTTAAGTAATTTGGAGGTTTGGATTGTCAAAGTGTCCTAATTTTGCTGAAGATGTGGTTGGAGGAGTTTTTTTTTTTCCCCTCTTGCTCTACATTTTCCCGGAGAAAAATGGAATACTCAAATATATGGCACCACCTTATTCCTATTTCTGCTTATATATGAAATATCATCATTTCTCAAATATTTTTCCAAATGCTTATTTAAATGGATATTGTAAATAATAGGGAAAATCAAACCTAAATGTATGGGGAATAAAATTGATACGTTCAAGTTGAAAAATTTGCTCAAAACAGTAAAAAATGTGGGCACCTGGGTGCTTCGGTTCGTTAAGCGACTGCCTTCTGCTCAGGTCATGATCCCAGGGTTCTGGGATAGAGTCCCACATTGGGCTCCCCCTGCTGAGCAGAGAGCCTGCTTCTCCCTCTCCCTCTGTCTCCCACTCCCCCTGCTTGTGCTCTCTCTGTCAAATAAATAAATAAAATCTTAAAAAAAAGAACAGTAAAAAATGTGATTTTATTATGCTCACTAAGATCTGTCATTTTTATAAAACATTCAATACCACTTTATTTAGTTCCTAGGTTTACAATATTTTAGAAAGTACACAGATTTAAGCTACTATTGAATGCTGATACCCAGAGTCATATTTATGGAATAAAAAACTTAAAATCATGAGTTTCTCCTGCAACAACTTGTCTGAGATAGATAAAAAGAAATGAAACAGAAATACATATATCCTGAGCAAAATGATAAATCCCTTTTTAGACCCGAAACTACTATTTATTTACCAAATTATTCTAGAGTACATGTGCATACAGTGTCTAACAGCAATACTTATAACAGGTATCTGCTGATGTACAAACTATAACTTAGCTAAAATATCAATCATTCAGTCAATGACAAAAGTTTTAGCAGTCCTCCGGTATGTTGCTATTATTTTGCTAAACAAGATAAATTAGCAAAATAACCAGAGTGGAAATTAATTTACAGTAACTACACACAATCTTAAGTACTGTGTTGTATTGCTTACATGTCACTTAGTCTGAACTTTATTGTATTGGATAATTTAATTTCTTACATGAACTTTTCTTCAAACACTGTCTTGTTACTTTGTTATTTCCCCAAGCACCCAACATGAGAAAGAAAATCTATTTCTTAAATTTATAAGTACAGAATTAAAACATATTTAATGAGTTGATAAGCACTCCAACATGGATCTCTTTTGTAATTAAACTTCAATAAACGTTTGTAATTATCTTTTGATGTTAGGGTTTTCCAATTTTCTTTTACCCAGTTTAAATGTACATGATATCCTTTTTCAAAATAGTTTAAATTATGCTTTTGAAAATATATTTTTCCATATAAATTTCATTTTGAAATGAAAGGCAAGAAAGAAGGCATATCTGTTTAGATACACATGCTCTATTTGGTACCTTTTAAAAAGTATTATTTTCATACTGATCTTGAATAATTTATACAAGAATGGTAAAAGGCACATTTATGTATGAATGGTGATCTCATTTCTATGTCTACTAGCAAAAACAAGTGTTACCAGACTGAACATCTCACAAAAGTTAAGGATAGATGTCACCAAGATGGCCACTTGGAGGGCTCCTGAATTTCCTTCCTGCCACAGACACACCAAATATGTAGCTACATATGGATCAATTTCCTCTGAGAGAAGTACAAAAACTAGTTGAATGACTCCTACATATTGGACAACTGAGAAAGTACCAACACTGAAAAGGGCTATGAAAGACTGAGATACACTCACCATAAACCCCAACCCCTGCATGATGCCTTAAAATTAGGAGGGAAAACTCAACTTTTGGGTTCTCCCTGAAGAAGAAAGATGTATCAAACTAGCGCCTTGTCTTTTATGGTTATCACCCCAGGGATAGGCCCCCAAATCACGCAGCTGTGACGGCCTGTGGGGTTTGTGTTCATGAATCACACAAGACTATAGAAAGCAAAGAAGCAGTTGTTAAACAGGTATGTGAACACTCATGGTCACCATTGCCCCAGACTCAGTGCAGAGGGAACAGACAAAAATGCCCATCTTCCACTTTTTCCCTGGAGGGGATTTGACAATATTCTTTCTAGCTGTGGCCTTTCTGTCTCCTAAAAACAATTTAGGGGCTGACTGAGATCCTCTGCAGAGCACGAATGAGCCAGGGAGCCCTTTCCCCACCCTTTCCCTCCTGCTCACTCCAACAAGAAAACCAAGTCACCAGCTTTTCCTTTCAAGGAGTCTGTCCACACATCTTAACACCCCATCATCTATGGCTGCCACCTGAAGGACAGGGCCCCCAAAACACCTAGCCAACAGAGTTTGCATTCATGAGTCTTACAACACCATGGCAAACAAAGAAGCAATCTTTTCTCAAGCTCTATTTATTTATTTGAGAGAGAGAGAGCACAAGCAGGGGGAGGGACAGAGGGAAAGGGAGAAAGAGAATCCTCAAGCCGACTCCACGCTGATTGTCACCGGAGGTGGGGCTTAGCGCAGGCCTATCCCAGGACCCTGAGATCATAACCTGAGCTGAAATGAAGAGTCGGACACTTAACCGACTGAGCTACCCCCAAAGAAGCGATTTTTAAACTGGAATGTGAACACTCTTCATGCCTATATACCTGGACTCTTTGTAGAGGGAGCAGGCAAAAAAGCCCCTCCCCAGTTTCTCCCTGAAAGTGGTTTGGTTGCACACTTTGCCAGCTGCTGTCTGAGGGTCAGGCTTCTCATTACCCTGCATCTAGATGCTGACTGCAATCCTCCTGAGAGCCTGAAAGAGCTGGTGGGAACTTTCCCCACATTCCCCCTTAGGCTTCCTCCAACAATAAAAACTAGTCTCCAGCTTCTTCCTAGAAAGGAGCTTCTCCACACACCATGCACTCCAAGTTTTGTGGTTGCCACTCAAGGGGCAAGGCCCTCAAGTCACCTTGCTCTGATAGCCAACAGGACTTGGCATTCACAAGTCCCACAGGACCATGTTAAACAAAAATACAGGTTTCAAATGGGCACAAAGCACTTATAACTGTCCCTCAGGCTTAGCACTGAGCAAGCAGGCAGAAGCACCTGTCTTCTAGTTTCTCCCTGGAAAGGATCTGACTGTATACTTTCCCAGCTGCTGCCTGAGCTTCTGGCTTCTAATCACCCTGCATGTGGGGGTTGACAGGGATCTTTCTGAGAGCCGCATGGAGCTAGTGGGATCATGTCCTGCTGTGTCCCTCCAGCTGGCTCCAGAAGTAAATCAGGTCTTCAGCTTCCCCCTGGAAGGAGCTTGTCCATACATCTGGTACCCAATTGTTATGGCTGCCACCTGAGGGACGGGCTCCAAATCACCTAGCTCTGGGAGCTGATAAGACTAGGGTTTCGGGGTGCCTGGGTGGCTCAGATGGTTAAGCATCTGCCTTCGGCTCAGGTCATGATCCCGGAGTCCTGGAATCGAGTCCCGCATCGGGCTCCCCGCTCTGCGGGAAGTCTGCTTCTCCCTCTGCCTCTCTCTCTCTCTCTCTCTCTCATGAATAAGTAAATAAAATCTTTAAAAAAAAAAAGACTAGGATTTCGAGAGTCCCCCAGGATCACATGAAAACAAAGAGGTGTTCCTACTGGAAGCAAAATACTCCTAGCAATCATTCCCTCCCGTTCAGCACAGAGTGAGTGAGCAAAAGCACTCAACTCCTAGTTTCTCCCTCATAGGGGGTAGACTGCATACCCAAAGTCCTGACTTTCCTAACTGCTGCCTGAAGGTTGGACTTCCAATTAGCCTGCACTGGGGAGAAGAAGGGGCAGGCAAATAGCAGTCCCCCAGAACCTTAAAAAGGCATATGGACATTTTCCATGCATTTGGATAGGATAAAAGTCTATAAGCATGATAGCAACTTAGGTATTTTTTTCCTATACAAAGTCAAGTGGAAAATATTGTAAATCACATTTGGCCCTTGATTCCATGGGTTTGCATCAATAATGGGGATAAATCTTGCTTCAATTTTATTGTTGTAACTATATTTCTCTCTTTCACTTAAGAAAGCATATGTGAAGCCAAGTGAGTGAAACCTGATGACAGGGAAGATCTTTTCCCTAATTTATTTTTATACATAAATTTTTATAAACTTTGCTATTTTAACTTATTTTAAGAGATTTGATATGGCATAAGTCATAAGTGATTGAGATATATTAGTGGGTCATGACCCCACTGCTCAGTTACCTTAATATACAGCTCTGTACAATAAAGTTGATACAGTAGACCATAGAATTTTTGAGCATTAAGGTACCAGGGATTTTTTTTTTTCCATCTCTCTCACTCAGCACAAGGATGGAGACTTAAAATCCAGGGAAATGTCTTTTCAAGGTTAAGCAGTGAATCTGTGCCCAAGCTGAAGTTATTATAATTATTATTAATATCAATACTCTTATATAATATTAGTATTACTAAAGATTAATATGTATTGTATATTGCTATATATTCAAGGAACTGTTTTAAGGTTTCATAAATAATTAGGTAAGTTAATCATTGCCATAACCTGAGAAGTTGTATAATTTGATGAAGAAAACCAGCTAGAAACTGGAAGAGCCAGGAATCCAAGTCAGACAGACTCATTCAGTAACTCACGGTTTTAATCACTCAACACTGTTAAATAATGTGCAGTTAATATGCATTACATGTCAGAGGCCCTTTTTTATACACAAAATCACTTAAGGTAGACCATAAAGAAAATTTCACAGTTGTTGAGGTCTTACAATAATTGTTAAGCGCTGTGCCATTTGATCCTTAGAGCAGTCCTATAAAACAGATTCTATGATTAGTGTCCACGTTACAGAGAAGGAAACCAAAGATAGACATGGTAAATAACTTTCCCAGAGCTTTAGGAACTTGCTCAAGATTAAAGAGCTAGTAAAATGCAAATGAGTTGGACTCATTGGACTTTGGTCCTGAACTCTAAAACATATGTTTTGTTTTTTTTGTTGTTGTTTTATAACTTTAGTAATAATTTTTATCCTGTAGTGTGGAGTTGGGGAAGGGGGTGTGAGTGGAAAAGTACCTATGTTTCTATCACATACAGTCAACCTTCAGGTACAACACAGTCTTTACATCTTTGTCTTTGTCAATTACTGCACAAAGCATTCCTTAAAAAATAAGAACTTTAGTAGGTAATCCCTAGTGTCTATCCAGCTCTAACACTGATTTATTCTAAGGTTTCTGACACTGTATTATCTGGCTAGGGTGTTGACTTTTTTTTTTCCCCAAACATATAGCTTAACGATTTGATATTTGTAGGTATTGCAAAACGAGCATCACAATAAGTCCAGGTAACAACTGTCACCATACATAGTCACAATTTCTTTTCTTGTGATAAGTTTTAACATCTATTCTCTTAGCCACTTGCAAAAATTCAGTACAGTATTATTAACTATACTCATCATGCTATATATATCATAACCCCATATCATTTATTTTATAATGGGAAATTTGTAAAAAACACATGTTCTTATGCATGGTTATCATGATATACAGCCAAGAGGGTTGTTATGGCACAGTGACACATTTTAGCTCACTAACAATGTAAGGCAACAATATGGATATTGTTACAAGGAAACATGAGACTAAGACTGTATGCAAGATAAGCAATATGGTATTTCAGACTAATATTAATGAATTGATAGACAACGCAGATTATTATCTGTATTTTAATGGTGCACTCATTGATGTAAAACAGAGCACAAAAGCAAGGGGAAACTGCAATCTTTGTCAGAGCCAGTGAACAAATGAAGAAAATGTTACTCTATCATACTGGACTGCAGCTGGTTGCTTTGCTTTCCTTTAAAAGATCTGCAAGTTTCTTTCAAAGACATAATGTTACTCCTAATCAAACACTTCCTCAAATATCACTCTCATGATATGGTTTTCTCTAAATAAATGTTAGTTTCTCAGTTTATCTCATATAGTATTGTATGAAATATATTTTAAAAATAGATCACAAGTTATTTACACTGTTTCTACCTATGTAAATTTCTCATGTCATGTTAATCAATTTTAGAGTTCACAATAAACTATTATTACTATTATTATTATGTTATTAACTATCACATTTCCTAAAATAATACTCAGAAAAAATTACTCCCAATCTGTATCTTATTTACAGTGGTGTGTGTATGTGTGTATGTTATGTAACTTTTTAAAAAGTATATATATATAATAAGTATATATATATATACATATATATATATAAAGAACTAAAGGTAAGAATTAAGAGATACGCTTTGTTTCTTCAAGAGAGCTGTACTGTTCAACATCTCTTTCTTCCTTTAGTTTAAATTTCAAGGAAAAGGGTGTTTCTACTTGCACGATGGCTTCTTTCTATTTAAAGACACTTAGTTATTTTCACCCAGAGCTTTCATGCCACTTTCACACTATCTCATCAGCTAGTCAATAAAGAATTATGTACAGAGCTATAATTCCTCTTAAAAAAAAAAAAATTTGCATTTTTTTTCTAAATTGAGCTATGACTCACACTTTTGTAATGCAGGCCTCAATTTATCAAACTCAAATCCAGATGTTTGATGTTTTTCGTACAGGTTCTTTTAGCATTTCATCTGTTTTGCATTGCATACTGGATCATCAGCATAGAACCCATGGACACTTGCATAAGTCTTACCTATAGTGATTTTTTAAAAAACATTCTTCATATGGAATTAAAAAATGCTTTCACTTCATATGTTTGCTTAAATGAGATATGAAAAACTTTAATAATTTTATAAAATACTTTTGTGGTGGCTATCCTGAGTCTAATTTGTAGAAGTTCTGTGAAGTAATATAGTTATTATTTATGAATTACCCATCCCATAATGAACTGGAAAATTGGACTAATCAACTCACTAGCATTTTTAATTACTGTGGTTTTGAATAAATGTACACTCTATAAGCTCAATCTCAAAAAGCTCCAAAAAGAATATAAAACAAACAAAAGGGTATAAAGGAAAAAACAATGAAAAGAGAAGAAAATGCAATTGAGAACAACGACAATGCTAACAGATTAATCAAATTGATAAACTCCTATGAAATCTGAACAAAAGTAGAAAGAACCCAAATGTTCATCACCGAAGATTCTAGACATAAAAATAATAAAAGTATTTATAATTTTTGCCAGTAAATTTCATGATATAGACAAATCCTCAAAGACCCTGAGACTTACTCAAAAAAGAATAGAAAATCTGAATTGTTATAGATCTTATAAAAACAGATCCATAATTAAAAAAAAATAAAGAGAAAATATCATGTCCAGATGGCTTTCCACATACTTCTTCTATATTTTTGTAAGAAAGAAATAGCATCGATGTTGCAAAATTTTCCCAGATTTTAGCGAAGAAATAACTAATTTTATGTAGCCAACATAACCTTCATATCAAAGGTTGGCAAGCACGTTACAAAACTCAGAAAATATCTGATCAATATCTCTCATGCACATGGATGCAAAAATCTTTAACAAAAGATTAACCAAATTCAATAATATATAACAAGAATAACCCATGATGATACAGAAAATCTTATTCCATAAGTAAGAGAGCAATTTGTCATTTTCAACTATGTTATATAACTTGCAATATTAGGAAAATAAAGAAAAGTCACATGATCAACAAGACAGAAAAACTTTACAAATAAGCCAACATCTCTTATTGATGGGAGGAAAAAACCATACAAGGAGACTTCTGTTATCTGATAATATGTATGGGAAAAAAACACATGTAATATTGAGATATTGGTAGCTTTCTGTCTGAGAACAAGGATAGTCACTATCAACACTTCTATTGTATAACAGAGACCCTAGAGAGTGCAATAAAGACAGAAAATGAGAAGAAAAGACAAAGATACAAAAAATATAAAAATATAAAGCAATTTATCTTCATTTTCTAGAAGTATTTGTTTAGCATTTGAAATCTTTTTTCTTAAATATTTATTTGAGACCATGTGAGAGAATGCAGTGGGGAGGGGCAGAGGGAGAGGGAGAAAGAATCCCAAGCAGACTCTGAAATGAGCACAGAGCCCCACACAGGGGTTTGATCTCAGGACCATGAAATCACGACCCTGAGATCATGACCTGAGCCAAAACCAAGAGTCCCTTGCTCAACCGACTGTGCCATCCAGAACGCCAGCACTTCAGATCTTATGTAGACATGTACCTACACACTTGTCCATTGTCATTATTTGGGGGCAAATCCATAATGGTGATTTCACCATGATATTCACAGATATTAATAATTTTTAAACTTCATTTCATTTGTTAAACATATCCACAAAAAAGAGAAACATCTACTGAACTACTTTGAATAATTTTTTTTGTTAGTGTTTTTGACAAAAATTGTAAACATTATCAGTAGTTGACTAGCAATATGTCAATGACAGGATTTTAACTTAAAATGTATACTTCTGTTACCAGACATAAAAATACTTGAACATTCTCAGAATATGTTTATAGACTTTTTTTCTTTACTCAATCACATTGCAGACAGACTTAAAAATGCTTTAAAAGAAGATACTTATTTATCTTGTTTAGGTTTGTTTTGCAGAGAAGGTTTAGGGTAAGATAAATCCATGTTTTATATAATGGCCTTTTCAAATATTTCATTGAAAGTATCCATGTACTTGTACAATAGAAAGATATAAGACACTTCTTCAACATTGTTATCTTCATGCTTCTATATCAACAAAATTATTTAGAATGATTGAGACTGCTTTAGCATGAAAATGATTAATAAGATCCCTGAATTTGTACCTTACAAAAATATAGATAATTCTAGTATTTCCAATTTCTAATTTTGCAAAATTGGTTTCACAATGACTTGGAATTTTTACAATCATGTCTGAGTTTATATCTATGAGGAAATTCAACAATGAAAGATTTGGACTAAATAATTACTAAAACTCCTTTCAATTCTAAGGTTCTTTTATTCTGAGACTTAGTAAATTGTCCTGCAATGCATGTGGCTTTCTTTACAGTAATAATGGCTCCCACTCAGTCAACTGAATCCCTGCAAAGTTGGTCTGATGCAACTGAATGTACTGTATCAATCAAGTGCTGGCCCAGGGATTTCTGCTGTCCAAATGATCAGATAGATTTGGTAATAAGCCAGTGTATTTTTTGCATGTCAATTGGCAGCTATTGCTATGGTCAGAAATATCTAAATATGCAAAAATTGGAAAATTTTATCTTGACATTTGGATATAGCCTACTACAGATGGGATATGACTTCAAATGATATGAACTAACATCAAAAAACACAATGTTTAAAATAAAGACTAGCATTTGTCAAGAACAGAAGCTGACCTTTGGAGAAAATTAAAGTTTATGTGCTTAGATCTCACCAGTCTGTCATTAACATATATTATTTTACTATGTGCCCAATAAAGAAAAAAACTTGACTATTTTACCTAGTTATATTCTGTTAATAAAATGAATAGTACCGGGGCGCCTGGGTGGCTCAGTTGGTTAAGCGACTGCCTTCGGCTCAGGTCATGATCCTAGAGTCCCGGGATCGAGTCCCGCATCGGGCTCCCTGCTCGGCAGGGAGTCTGCTTCTCCCTCTGACCCTCCTCCCTCTCATACTCTCTGTCTCAAATAAATAAATAAAATCTTTAAAAAAAAATAAAATAAAATGAATAGTACCTGAATTTGAATAGATGCCTCTTGTGTGTAGAATTTTAATAATTCTTAATTTATATTAGAAGCAACAAGGAGCAAACACAGTTGTGCTCAACCAAGAATGAGTTTGTCCTCCAACAGATATCTGGCAATATCTAAAGATATTTTTGGTTTTTGGGGCGCCTGGGTGGCTCAGTTGGTTAAGCGTCTGCCTTCGGCTCAGGTCATGATCCCAGGGTCCTGGGATCGAGCCCCGCATCGGGCTCCTTGCTCTGCGGGGGGGCCTGCTTCTCCCTCTCCCTCTGCTGTTCCCCCTGCTTGTGTTCCCTCTCTCTCTCTCTCTCTGTCAAATAAATAAATAAAATCTTTAAATAAATAAATAAATAAATAAATAAAGATATTTTTGTTTTTCAACAAAATGTGGGGAGACACTCCACTGGAAACCAGTGGATAAAGAGCAGGGATGCTGCTAAGCACCTTACAATGCACAGGAGCATCATGCACAATAAAGAATAATCCTGCCCCAAATTTCAGTGATTCTGAAGTTGAGAATCCCTGAGTTAACGTATGAAAAAAATTATCATACTGTTTACTAACATGCTTCATTTACTATCTTTTTAAAAAGAACTTTCAGTTAATATTGACAGAATGAGAAGCAAGCATGGAACAGAGTTGAACACAGCTAAAGCATAGACAATCTTAAATTTTGGGAGTACTATTTTTTAATACACGTGAGTAGACAACATGGAGGGAAACATTAGTAGAAATGAGCTTTGCATGGAAAGAAAAGAATGGCAGGATATAGTTTATGTGAGAAGGCCTAAGTTTCCACAAAAATAAATGGTTAGCATTTGTTATTAAGTGAAGATTCAGCTGATAATCTTCCTCTTTTTCCATCACTTGTAATAGTATATCAGCATGACCAGAGGTAAATCCACAATTGTTCCTGGAGCATCCTAGTCCTCAAATAGTCTCTTTAAGTTTCAGGGGTTTGGTTTGGTTTTGTTTTTGTTTTTGTTATCAGTATTTAGTTGCATAAGTACTAGAATAATTAATTGGAATACAAGTCTCATTTCCTCAATTCAACATCCCACAGATTTTCTCATTCACTGTCAAGAAGAGTTACTTTTCTATATCTGTGTTCTTTCTTTCCCATACAAATTAGAAATCAGTTGCTTTTAAAACTGAGGATCATTTGGACAATATAAAATCCATACATTCGCCACATGATTTCTTTACCAGAAGAATAATTTGAAGCAAATATAATATGATACAAATTCCTCATGGTTCTTCAATATTTTTTTTTAGGTGCCATCAAATATCAAATAAAGTGATGGAAAACTGAAAAAGTTCAAATAAACTTTAACTTTCCAAAGGAAATTACAATAGCTTTTGTTAAAAAGCTATTATATTGGTCCGCTCAGTCTGCCCAAACAAAATATCACAGACTGGGTAAAAAACAGAAATTTATTTTCTCACAGTTCTAGAGGTTGGAAGTTCAAGATCAAACCAGCAGCAATGCTGGTGTCTGATGAGATCTCTTCCTGGCTTTCAGATGGCCTCTTTACCGCTATGTCCTCACATGGCCTTTTCTCTTTATATGTCTCTGAAGAGAGAGAGCTCTTTGATGTCTCATCCTCTTCTTCCAAGGACACTAGTATTATCACATTAGGATCCCACACTTATGACCTCATTTAATCTTAATTACCTTCTTAAAGGCCCTACATCTAAATATAGCCACATTGGCCATTAGAACTTCAACATATGAATTTTGGAGGGACAAATTTTAGTCAAAAAAAGTCATATTTTTTCTGTTTTCTAAGATTGTGATAATCCATAAAATAACAATGATGTCCATAAAAGTTCCATTTAGTTGTTAAAAATATGATAATCCTATTGGTTAGCAGATACTCTGCAAGTCTGTCAGGGTAGAGTAGAGGGCAAGACAGAAACATTCACGGATATCTTGCAACTGACAGCCTAGTGGGGAATATTTTTGAACAAGTCTAGTGATACCATGAAATGTGTGTTTATTTCTATAGGTTTGGAGATTTCAGGGTGGGAGGAAGCAATGTTCTTATATTTTGGCTTATGTTCATGTTTTTAAATAAAAGGTAAGGTTATGAGGATGAAGAGGGGCAGAATTAGTTGTAGGTAAGGACCTAGAGGACAGTAGAGAAACTGGAAAACTAATTCCTTCCCTTAATAGGGCAAGGATTAAAAAAAAAATGTAGTAACATTGTGAATCATTGTTGAAAATCCAAATAAAGATTGTGACCATAAATTTAAAATGATCATAAATTCAATCTCTGCCTCTGGTTTATCATATGCAAGGACATAGAAAATAGACAAAAACAATAACAATAGTGATGATGTTAGTTGAATCTATTAAATACTTATTGTGATAAACACTTTCACTGGATTATTTCATTCTTTTTATAGTAATTCTATGAGGTATCTACTATTATTACCCTGATGTGACGCTTAAGTAAACTGAGGCTTACAAAGATTTGAATAAATCTGCAAATAATGATTAATATAAGATAAGGATGTAGGTAGTCTGACTTCAAAAACAAGATTCTTAGGCCCTTCACTGTTTCTTCCAGGGTCAGAATTTTGGCAGGTACGTGTGATATGACATCAGAGACACCATAAAATTAAATCATCCACAGGAGTAATTGAAAACATAAAACACTAAATGTTTGCTAAATGGGGCTGGGACTAAACACTAAATAAAGATTTAGACAGGAGGAAGTCAATGGTTTTAAGTATAATAAGGTAGAAGAAAAAACTGCATTTGGAGTACTTGAGCAAGGAGGAAAAAGAGGTGTGGCTCCATAGTTCGATGTTTAAAATATTTATTATGTTTGGTGACACTAATCCTGAAGAAAAATACAGTTTGTGATTGCAGAAATGAGTCAGCGAGGGCAAGTGAAGAGAAAGTCGTTAGAAAATATGAAATCAAAAATCCTAGGTGTCCAAAACCCAGAGACTGGGGTATTCAAGGGTTATCGATCAACATCAAATATACCAAAAATGTCAGAATCTGAAGTGTCAGCCACACTCAAATCATCAATGAATTAAAGGATGGGGAGCCGACTAATCTAATATTGATGATATGATGCTAAAAATACTTTTTTTTATATCCTAGGGGGATGAGAAATGATATGGAAGCAGTAGTGAGTGTCAAAGACAACATCTTCACTCTTGCCCTGAATTATAAAGGGTTTGAATAGATAAATATTTTCCCTTGATGATGACAGAAAAAGCAGTGTCCTCCAGGAATGGCCAGATTTCATTTAAAGCAATATGATGAAGGAAGCATTCTGAGAATGGGTTGGCTGATTTTAGAACAGGCATTTCAAGAGATGAGTTGAAAACTGGAGAAGAAAAGTAGTCAGGAAATGTAGGGTAAAAGGAGAGAAGTTCAAAGAGAGCAAAAGTGTAGCAACTTAGTACATCATATATTATAGAAGCAACTGGCATGCTAACTGGATGACAACACGCAGCAGCAAACAGTAATGTTAGGTATGGTGACATTAAACCCGATAGTCTCTTAGAAGGTGTTTTACAGATTGTAGCCGTGACCCTGAAATGAGATCTAGTAGATATGATACAGGCTTGTGGGGCTGTGTGTGTCAATTTTTTTCACAGTTGGCTAGTATTCGCGGATATAGTAAGGATAGCATTGCCAGAAAGTAACAAGAAAGCAAGGATGAGACTTATCATCCTTCATCCTGAGTTTGGAAGCCGAGGCTGGTGTCAAGAGAGGTCAAAAAGAAGACACATGTCTGGTTCAAGTGCCGTCTTGAGTAGGAAGAAGTATTCCACTCAAACTGTATTCATTGTAGGACAGTCTCGGCCTTGATTCCTATCTGCTCTGCATTGCCATGGTTCTGCCTTGGTTTTATAAAATATATATTTTGTGGAATTGACCATATTTATTTATGAAATGCTACACTGAATAATGTCCCAGTAGTTATATTTATTCCCAAGTAGAAATTTCCCAGGATTTTTATTCCTGGGGCTTTATTCAAGGAAATGTTTCTCTAAAGAGATCCTTTTTTTTTTTTTTAATTTAATTTATTTATTTGACAGAGAGAGACACAGCAAGAGAGGGAACACAAGCAGGGGGAGTGGGAGAGGGAGAAGCAGGCTTCCTGCCAGCAGGGAGCCCGATGCGGGGCTCGATCCCAGGACCCTGGGATCATGACCTGAGCCGAAGGCAGACGCTTAACGACTGAGCCACCCAGGCGCCCCCAGAGATCCTATTTTGAATTTCATTCTTTTATTCATCAGAAAGAACTATAGACCAGTTGCTTTCCCTATAGTTATGTTTTTAGATCTGATCTATAAGAAAACATATATATGTATAAATCATAACAGTAGCTAGAATTATACCACTATTTATGTTTTTATAAATGTATAACCACGTGAAGATATAAATTACATCTATTTTTCAAATATTTTCATATATTTTGTTAGTCTTCATACTGTTAATGATTATTCTTCTGTTTACATATTCCACCAATATTTGTTGAATGTTATATGTTTGGACCTCTGTTGGTTTCTGTGGTTTGGATAAATAATAGACGACCACTGAAGGAAGCAGCTATGTAAATGTACAATGTAATCAGTGTAATAAGAGAAGTATGTACAAAGCGTACAATACTAACACAGAAGAAAGAATGATAATCTGAATATCCTGTAGTGTATTTTGGCAACATTTTTTTTAGGAAGAATTGACATTAAAGTGAGGTTATGAAATATGAATAAGCTTTCACCACATATGCCAAAAAGCAAGAATAGCCAAAATGGACCAACACTGGTATGGATCGATAAAGTGGCAAAGAATTGAAGTCAACTTTGTCCTACTGGGGGATGGCTGTATAGATACCATGCTAACAAGCTGAGGTTTGTTCTTGAAGCAATTGGAAGTTTCTTACATCTAGTAATCAGTTCTGAAGTGCAAAGCTTTAAGGCTGGGAAAAGAATCGGGCTTGTGAGTAGTTGTATTTTGCTTCTTTTTTTCCCCATAATCTTTGGAGAAAAGATTCTTGTGTTTTTTTTTTCCTTTTTTCAAGTTTTTATTTAAATTCCAGTTAGATAGCATACGGTATAATGTAAATGTAAGTTTCAGGTGTAGAATTTAGTAAATCATCACTGACATACAACATCCAGCGCTCATCACAAGTGCCCTCCTTAATATCCATCACCCATTTGGCTCATCCCCCCAACTTCCTCCCCTCCAGCAACCCTCAGTTTGTTCTCCATAGTAAAGAATCTGTTTTATGGTTTGCCTCTCCTTTTATTCTCCCATGTTCATCTGTTTTGTTTCTTAAATTCCACTTATGAGTGAGAGCATATGGTATTTGTCTTTCTCTGACTGACTTATTTCACTTCGCATAATACACTGTAGCTCCATCATGTTTTAACAAATGGCAAGATTCCATTCTTTTTTTGTGGCTGAGTAATATTCCATTGGAGACATATACCACCTGTTCTTTACACATCCATTCATCAGTCAAGGGACATTTGGGCTCTGCATAATTTGGCTATTGCTGATAATGCTGCTATTAACATCAGGGTGCATGTATCCCTTCGAATCAACATTTGTGTATCCTTTGGGTAAATACCTAGTGGTACAAATGCTGGGTTGTAGGGTAGCTCCATTTTTAACTTTTTGAGAGACCTCCATACTGATTTCCAGAGTGGCTGCACCAGTTTGCATTCCCACCAACAGTACAAGAGGGTTCCCCTTTCTCAGCATCCTCACCAACATTTGTTGTTTCCTGCGTTGTTAATTTTAGCCATTCTGAGAGGTGTGAGGTGATACCTCACTGTAGTTTTGATTCGTATTTCCCTGATGATGAGTGATGTTAAGCATCTTTTCATGTGTCTGTTGGCCATCTGTATGTCTTCTTTGGAAAAATCTATTCATGTCTTTTGCCCATTTTTTATTGGTTTTCTGAATGAATTAAAAAGATACTGAGGGGGCGCCTGGGTGGCTCAGTTGGTTAAGCGACTGCCTTCGGCTCGGGTCATGATCCTGGAGTCCCTGGATCGAGTCCCGCATCGGGCTCCCTGCTCGTCAGGGAGCCTGCTTCTCCCTCTGACCCTCCCCCCTCTCATGTGCTCTCTCTCTCTCTCATTCTCTCTGGCTCAAATAAATAAATAAAATCTTTAAAAAGATACTGAGGATAATTAATTCAAATTATCCATTGTAGTCCATAGGCTTTTCATAATTTCTTTGATTGATTTTTTTTCAAGTTCTTTCAATTCCTAGAGATAGGCAGGCAGGCAGGTAGATAGATAATAGATACACAGATATAATTAATATCATAATACAACATCAATATTATATATAGGTAGAGAAGGCTCTATATGTCATTAATGATAAATGATTCCCTCAACTTGATTAGAGATAAATTTCTGCCTCACATAGACCCCTCACCACTCATTTCCTAGAGCATTAAATTTAGAAAGTTTGCAATTGTAAGTTATTTTTCTGCCCCTTTGAGATATAAATCTTCTACAACTTAGAACAATCTTTCTCAAGAACCTGGGAACCATTCTTTTGAAATATGATCATCATGGAAGAGAGGGCCCCAGTCTCCCAGTCTCTGTGGGAGGATAGGGGCCTAAATTCAATAAGCACAAATTAGCAAACACAGACTGCTTCATCACATGAACCAACCTCCCTGCACCAAATCCCTCCATACTTTCCTATCAACTCAACCCAGTGCTCACAAACTCTCCTGCCTTTCAGGGGGGTAGAGTTCAGTATCTTTCCTCTACTGCAATGCTCTTGAGTAGTTTTCCATGTCTATTTAACTCCACCTGATGCAATTTCTCTTTAACATCATGGGGCTAAGCCTAGAAGGCTCTGAATTAAAAGCCAGCTGAAATTCAGTCAGCTGAAATTCTTTTTATATGCAATGGATATAAATTGCAGAATATGGAACAAGCTTTTCTTCCTGATTTTTAATAGTTGGTCATGGAATAATTTTTCATTATTTTTCTGTCTCCACATAGATTTTATTGGTTAAATTATAGTGGTTGCACCAAGAGTACTCTGCAGATTACATTTATAATAGTTAAGCATTAACTATTATATAAAGATCCTTGATAACAGGAGACATGACTTAGATTTCTTTCTATCCATCATCACACCTGAAAATAATGTTGAAACAAGCAGACATTTAATAAATGTTTTGCATGGTAGGGAAATTCTGATAACAGCCGACTCATGGATGGGGAAAATCACTGGAATAGAAAACAGGTGCAGGGCCACAGTAAATACAATTATGGAGATTATTTCATCCGATTATAATCATGATGGCTAATGTTTAGTTATACCCATATAATTTTAGTAAATGGAGTTGATCACCATATGGCAGAATTTGACTTACTGACGATGAAACACACACACACACACACACACACTCACAAAGAAACATTCCTGTGATCTTGATGCTTTTGCTTAACATACAGATATACCCCTCTAAAAGATGTGTATCTATATTTTTAGCTATGTAAATATAGCTCAATATACATGAAAATTTGAAATTGCAAAGTAGTTTAAGTGATTACTTCTATAGAATTTAAATATATTCTTATCTTCACACATTACAAAATGATTTACCACTGAGTACATCTAAATAGAGGCATACACTATTACATTTAATTGTTTTATGGATCATTAACGATTTGTCCAATGGGAATAGGGTTAATGGTCATTATCAATTGAGGATCAAAATGAACAAAGATAAAACTTACCCATTATATAGTGTTTTACTTACAGGGATTTTATTTACAGAAATTTTACTTGCAAGAATTTCATATGCAGATACATATTTTTAAAAACACAAAATATATATGGCATTTTCCACTAGAATATATTTTAAGGAGTTATACTGGGATTATTTAAAATAAAAAAGAAAGAAGCTTAGGGCACCTGGGTGATTCAGTCAGTTAAGTGTCCATCTCTTGATTTCAGCTCAGGTGGTGATATCAGGGTCGTGAGATCAGGCCCCACATTGGGCTCCGTGCTTGGTGGGGAGTCTACTTGAGATTCTCTGTCTCCCTCTCCCTCTGCCTTCCCCCTCACTCTCTCTCTCTTTCTCAAATAAATAAATAAATAAAAAGAAAATTATTTGCATAAATTGTCTTTCATCTATTTAGTGCCCTGGAGCAGTCATCTGTTACATGAAATCCTAACATCTGAAAAATTTGGTGTCTTATCCAGACATGAGTTTAGTTTGGTAAGAATATAAACATTTTCTATATTACTCATAATTGTAACAGGAAAACAGAATAAATTATATCCATTTTTTTCTTAGGTTTATATTCACCATAAGAAGTGAAATATATCTGCATATTCTCAGATTGATATTTATGTAAGTGAGACACACATTTGATCAAAGATTTTAAAATAATAAAATTTATTTTTTAAAGATTACTTTGTAAATATTTTGAAGACTCCAATATTAAATTCATTTTTAAATTACCTTCTTGGTTTAAACTTTTATTAAATTGCTTCTTTTTATTCTTAGATTTTAATAAAAGAAGAATTGTTTTTAATTAACTTTAATATTTTTAAAGAGGCAAATTTTTCTTTACATTTGTTATGCCTCCTAGTGAGCAAGCAATTTGATGAAACCTATATTTAATGTTACAGAAGGCAAAATTTAAATGAAGACAGAAACATTAGGCCCATAGAACACTAGCTACGTTCAAGTGCTCTCTTCTATTCCATCCTGGACAAAGTAGGTCAGTTCTTCCTCACATCTTGAAATGACAGACTCAGCACTTGGAGCTTAAGACAAATAAGGCAAACATGGAAGCTCAGGCCAGGTCAGCGGACATGAGTTTCTATCTCAAGGGAGTTAATTTCCACAATATGTTCCAAAGCCAGTCTTACCACTGAACATCCTATCTCAAGATGCAGAGAATCAGGTTCTAAGAAAGTCATAAGCGTATTTTTTTTGCCATTATTTAACTATAAACAAGCATTAAGATAAAAAAACTCAGTGGGGCAGATGATAGAACCTACATGCATTTGAGATCCCGGTTCATCCAGATGTATCCTCAAAAAGCCCTGGAATGCCTCACTCGGTGATATTGAGCACTGGCTGGAAAGATCTGGATCCAGCAAGTATATACAGGCAATGGGAAAAATCTGACTAATCCTTGCTGACACTTCTAAATAGAGATGGCCTCCTGGCCAAGAAAAAGTAAAACAGAACATTTTAAAATTTCTTATTAGGAAACAGTAGCTGGCAGGAACATGAGAACACTCAACCTCTCCATGATCTAGAAGTTTGGCACCTCCCAATCTGGAACCTAAACAATGTAAACATGAGGAAACAGGGGAAATTTCTATGGGAAAGCATGTATATATACATACATATATGTGTGTATATATATGAATACGTGTATGTATATATACATATATATATCCAAGGCACACAGGTGGCTTTAGAAGAACTTAAGTTTGTTGTCTTGGGATCACCTTTGACCATTACTACCCATAAGGAATGGGCCACCATTTCAGGTATTACCCCATCCTCCCCAGGTGAAGGAAAGGCTTTAAACTGAATGATCTTGGTGGGATTTTGTTGTGGCACCAGCTAATTAACAATCCGAGGTCAGGGGGTGTTATGAGGCTAACCGGACCAGATGTCTCTTTATGCCTGACTACACTGCACTTTCTGAATTATGTAGGAGTTACTGCAAGTACCCTTCTACAGGACTACCAACCTACGCCACATAGTCTTAAATTCCACATACAACTTCAAAGTGGTTCTGAGAAAGAGACAGAATCAAAGTATATTTAAAATAAAAGTAAAAATTGTAATGTTTAAGTTGGCAACTATGAGCCTGGTATTTTCTCAGTAGTCCCTCTGGTTGGAAATTATTATTCCTGTTTTACAGATAGGAAAATGGGCTCAGAATGTTGAAAGGTACACTTCAGACCACATAACTAGTCCATGGTAGACCATGAGAGCAAGGAGGGATTGAAAGGCCTCCAATGGTTGTACAATACATTCATTCACTCTCTGAGGCATAAAGGCATTATATGCAGACACAAGGAATCTGTCAAGAAGGAACTCAAAATGAAGAGTAAGTATATTAGAATGGACCCTAGTCTCAGTACAGGGAGTTATTTGGATTTAATTTCTGATTCCTACATTCTCAGAGCATTTAGAAGGCAAGAAAGGCAAAAGCACAAAGCACTTCTATTGCTTTGATTCCAAATCACTACAATTTGTTCTTCCTTTTCTTATCCTCTGCCTTTATTCCCATATTTTAGCGCACCCCCACCCCAGTTTTTATTTGAGAAATCTGAAAAAACTAAATAGGCTTGCTCTCAAACTTGCATTTAGACCTGTTCATGATCTTTGTGTCATGGAAATTTTCACTTAAGGTAAGACACATTTGTAGCAAGACACTCACATTTAGGAAAAAGATATTTATTATGTTTAATTCTCAAGAACTATGTAAAAATAAAAAATAAACTTCAGAGAATTCAACTAAAATAATCTTCACTATTACTAAGGGGTAAATTTGAACTTATATTCAGATCTATTAATTTAAAGCCAGTTTGCTTTTCATTACAAAATAGCTAAGTATGAAACAGTTCTCCTAGCATGAAGATGAGGACCCCTGGACAAAGCTCGAAAATGGTATTTAGATAAATACATAAAAAAGTTGATAAAGATAATTCCTAATGACCAGGGTTTTTTTTAATGAACTAAATTTTGCAATCTGCCAAATTTATGAAAAAAAGAGATTAGTATCTTAAAGAAAAATGTACAATTTCAGAAAATTCTTTGGTTAAATATGAAAGGAAGGGTCTAGCTTAAATTGAAAATCACACCAAGTAATCTTTGCTTTTTTAAAAATACATATTCATCCTGAGAAATATTTCTATAAAATTTGATAGTAATTCTACAACAATTTACCAGTATATTTTGAAGTCATATTTTGGTCAGTGATTTCAATGGCACCCTTAAATAGGAGAATATTCTAGTTGAATATATGCCATTTTAATAAAATCCTTAAATCACAGAAAAATAATTACATACTTTAAATGTATCTACTAACTTATGGTTCAGGTTTCATTTTCATTAGGTTTATATTTTCCCTTTTAACATTTCTATTAATTTCACTTTCTAGGAAGTCCTTAAAACTAAGAAAAATAAAACAATACCTAAATGCTCCAAACAAGTAATATTAGAATTTGTGCCTGCATTCTTCTCATGAATCACGTAGATTGAAGACATAGAAAGCACCTCTCCAGTGATGTCATAGCAGCTTTCATTTTCATCTTGGTTGGAATGCTACTTAAAAGTGTTGTGAGTAGAATAGGTGTTGAAATACATAGCGATCTCTGTTCAGCTTTAGTTGTTTGCAAAAAGTCACAGTTCTTTAGAATGCTATTAATTTACCCAAAGCCAGACCTCAGTTTGTACATAGAGAATGGCTGAAAGGAAAGATATTACATGTGAACTAGAATTTGCTGTCTCGCTTCTCAGATTATATAACACCTCAGTACAAAAAGACAATGTCTAACATTAATGTTTCTATGTTGACACGTATTTGAAAATATTATTTACAAAAGAGAAAACAAAAATGAACCAGAAAACATCCAATGTTTTTCTCTTCAGAAAAAGTTGATCTTAGTGGGGCCATTTCTTACGACATCCTGTCATTCTAAATTTCTTTCTTGAAAGAGGAATTTTATAATTCTAACTTTGATCCCAGACATTTTAGGTGATTGTAATGGTCTCTTTGTAATGCATGGGCCAGAATGTTTGTCTTTAAACAGCTAGTACTTGGCCCTTTCAGAAGTTACATGATCTATGCATAACTCTGAATTAACTAATATAAAAAATAAAAATAAATAAAAATTAAAAAATGAATTTACTAAATAAAGAACAGTTTATAACAAAGATTTTTAAATTTTAAATGGAAAATAAACTAACATTCACTTGAACCTAAGGGCTAAGTCTGGGTTCAAATGATAATATCAATTAGGATACATTTTTCAATGTATATAGTTTTTAAGTTTTGAGAATATATATATATATTTTTAAGATTTTATTTATTTATTTGTCAGAGAGAGAGAGAAAGCACAAGCGAGCACAAGCAGGGGGAGCGGCAGACAGAGGGAGAAGCAGGCTTCCGGCCAAGCAGGGAGCCCGATGCGGGGCTCGATCTCAGGACCCCGGGATGATGACCTGAGCCGAAGGCAGACGCCCAACCCACTGAGCCACTCAGGCGTCCCGGGAATATGTATGTATTTTGAGGACTCAAGTTCTGATTAAAAATCAGGATTTGTCAGGCTCCACCACAGGCGGTTACAAAGGTTTTGCGGGACAGGCCTCATGGGGAGCCCTCCCCTCCGTCTGCACCATACCTGGTGCGCAGCCGATGCATCACAGTTTATGGAGAGAGTTGGAGCCAAGGACTCAGGCCCTCAGGTGGGTCATGCCCTTGGCATATTTGCATTCCCATCCCAGCACCTTCCTTCCTAGGTCACTTTATCTGAGGCCTTGGGCGGAGGTCATCTTCAGGCTCCTGTGCTGAGGCCTCCGTTTAGGGAGAGGGGCAAGTAGAAAGCTTGAAGACCCTCAGATCCCCCTGACCTTCCCCTGGTGTGCAGTTCCACAGGAGGAAATGGAACAGAGGGTGTAGGTGCTTTCTCTCTTTTAGCCTCTTGCTCATAATCCTGCAGTAAATAAAGGCTTTAACTCTCATTTTTTGTCTGGTTGGTACTCCCACACTTGGCCCCTCAGCTCTCTCCCAGTTCAGAGGAGCTCCGGACAAATTGGCACTGCGAAAAAGGTAGACAATTAAGTACAATGACGCTCTGGAAGAGCAAAAAGCCCAAAGATCCTGCAGGGTACCTTTGGGAGGCGATAGTGGAATCCACAGGGCCTTCCAGGGGTGCTAGGCAACTGTTTGCAAGTCTGAGGGTCCTGGGGCACTTCGCCAGTTTGTCTTGGGAAGTGCCAGTGGAGCCCATAGGGCCCTTTGCCAGATGGCCAGTGGGTCTGGCAGGGTGCCCAGTGGGAGCCATGGGCAATTCTTGGAGGATGCTAGCAGATTGTTCATATAGATGTCTCAGTTTCCAAGAGGACATTTTGTCCTTCTCTCTAGCCCCCACACCCAGGCCGAACTCACCTCATAGGTCAGATTAAAGATCTAACAAGTTTTCAGGAAAAGATAGGGAAGCAATTCCCTAGCCATTGCTAGTGGCCCTTCAGCAATGGTACCAGAGGTGGTCAAGAGGGTCCCACACGCTGGATACTCCAAGGACATCCCCCTCTGGAGGCCACCTTGCTAAAGCCAGTATGTGAGAGTCACAGGGTGTGGGGTTGTTAACCACTAGACCACTCTCTTAAGAGTGACTTCTGGTAACAGAAGTGAGTCGCAGTAGCAGCATCAGCAAAACTGCCTTCTTGGTGCTCCCTGCTCCAGGGAAGCTGGTGCTCCTCCCCAACCAGCCCACCTTGCACTGCCCAGGGAGTCCTGGCAAGTAAGAAACAGCTGTCCACCTGGCCTGCTCCACCTCACTTTCTATTCCTTCCCCATGCTTGTGACCGGAGACTGACAGGTCATCCCTGTGACCCACAAGCGTTCTATTCACTCTGCCCCTCCCTTGATGGTCTGGGGATGGGGCAGAGGGCCCCACTGACTTTTGCCCTGGCTTTTCAGCTTTCAGAAATAAACAAAACTAGGGGAGAGTCAATGTCTGTAGGTCCCAAAAAGGGACAAGAGATTAAAATTCAAGGACAAGTTTTTAAAAATTGAACTTCTTGGGCCTTTTAGATACCAATGCACTGGTAACTGATCCTTAGAACCTCTGGCACCAAAATAAGGGGCAAAGAGATAATGCTCTCTGGTGTGGGCCTGAGGACACCATCACTTGCAACTTTGCCCAAATCCAACTATAGACAGGTCTCTTCAGGATCCTACAAACTTCCGTTGTTATTGTTCCTGTATACAATGTGCCTTCTTCCTTTAGCTGCATTTTTCTCTTTACCACACTTGCTTTGAGCAGTTTGGTATAGCTTCATTTAGTTTCTTCACGTATCCTGTGTTTGGGGCTCATTGAACTTCTTGGATCTGTGGATTTATGACTTTCTTTGAGTGTGAAAGATATTTAGCCATTATTTTTTTCGTACTCTTTTCTGTTTCTTCTCGTCTGTCCTCTCATTGAAGGACTCCATCTACACACATACTAGGCTTCTTGTAATTTTCCCGCAGCTTACTAAATCTATTTTCCATTTTTAATATTTTTTCTCTTTGTGTTTAGTTTCTAATGGCATGTGTTCAAATTCACTAATCTTTTCTTCCACAATACAGAATGTCCCACTAGTACCATTCACAGTGTTTTCCATTGCATATATCATAGTTTCATCTCTAGAACTTTGACTAGGGTCTTTTTTTTAACATATTCCATGTCACAATAGCAATAACTGTTTTAATGTCCATGTCTACTACTTCTGCAAGACAGTAGATGTTCTACCTGTGAATAAAAGGCAGTTCTTTGAGTCCACATCATTGACTGCCATGGAGTGAGGACAAGAGTTATTTACTCCCACTGGTGTAGTTCTGACTGTGTGAGTAAGCAGGGTATTCATGAATCTACATTACATCCCTGAGCCCCCATGTTCAGTGATTTAACTGAAGAAACCATAGGGGTGTTAGGACAAGGAGTAAACATTTTTAAAAATTGTAATTGTATACTTTTCTTGTTATTCTTATCAATATAAATAATTTATAATGCCAGAAAGGTAGTAAATAATCAAACTCCAAAGTCTTGATTCAGTCATCTTAATAATTTTCTGCTAAAAGGTTAAAAACATAAAAATTAATAATATGGTTCCACTGCTCTGCTGCCAAAAACAGGGAATATGTCATTGAAATAATTATAGCATAAGATCTGGAGTTAAGCATAGAAATTCTAGATACATATAAATATCTTTGTAATAAAATATTTAAGTCCCAATTCTGGCTATAAAAAATTTGCTATTTGACCTTGATAAATCCTTTAGCAAAATTGAGTCTTTTTTTTTTTTTAAAGATTTTACTTATTTTTTGACAGAGAGAGAACCCAAACACAAGCATTGGGAGTGGCAGGCAGAGGAAGAGGGAGAGGCAGGCTCCACACTAAGCAAAGAGCCCAATGTGGAGCTCGAACCCAGGACCCTGGGATCATGACCTGAGCTGAAGGCAGACACTTAATCAACTGAGCCACCTAGGTGTCCCTGGAAAAAATGAGTCTTAATTTTCTTACTTTCCTTAGAGTAGAATAGTAATTTCTATATAAAAAAGGTCATTGTGAGGCTTAAAATTATTTATAAGGAAGCATTTAATAAACACTGAAATCTATATAAACTTAATAGAGTATTCTTACTTATGTATTTTAATTAAGACACATTAAATTCTATGGTGATGATGGTTTATTTGCAAATAATAGCTGTATACTACATCCTAATCAGCCTTTTGTCTTCAGATAGCACCTGCTACTCCTAATGTATGCTGTCATTATTAATTGAAAAAATACTTGTACTGGTCTTCACTCCAGACTGTTTTACTCTTTTCCATTTCTTTTGCTCTAGAAACCAAAAGACTCTGCATTTTAATGCATCCTATATAAAATATAAGTGGAAAAGTATTAAAAAATGGTAAACTGGTTATATACTAGCATACTTATCTCTTTTTTTAATCTTGCTTTTATAGAGATACTTGTTTTTTTTTTTTAATCAACACAATTAAATACTAAGTACCCTAGTATATAGAAGTTTTTGTGTCCTAGGAGCCAGAAGAATTGGACTCTTGCTTTAACCCTATCTAAAAGCACACATATAGTGTAAGCAAACTGTATCAATTCTGAGCCTGTTTCCTCATCTGTGAAAAGAGGGATTGTATTATATGACTTCTCAGGAATTTCTAATTGGGATAATTATATGCTTTATATATACATGCATCAAAGAATTATTGGAATTCAAACTTGTTAATACTGCATATTTTAATTTTATATTATGGAGTATTCTAAGCTTAAGGGAGCAGAAAGAACATATCAATGATCCCCAATATACAGTTCATTCAACTTAAACAATTATCAATTCATGGGCAATTTTGTTTTATCTATACACCAACTAGTTTCTACCTTTCACCTTATTGTTAAAAATTACATCCCATACATCAAATAATTTTATCCATAAACATATTGATATATATCTAGAAAACATGCTATGATGCCATTAGTCTACCCAAAGATGAAGAATAATGACTTAGTTAAAAGTCAAGCCAGTGTTCAAATTCCTTTAAATTACCCATAAAGTTTTAAAATATATTTTAGATTATTTAATTTAGAATTTTGATCAGTTGCTATGTCTCTAAGGTATATAGAATCTGTTACGTTTTCTCTTCCCATCCCATATCTGTTTAAGAAACTGGGTAATCTACTTCTTGTAGTTACCTACAGTCTGAGTTCTCCTGATTTCATTTCTAGTTGTCATTTACTGTGTTTATATACACTTCATTTCCTTTATTTTGATAAATAAAGAAGTTTGAAATCAGATTCACATTTGACCAATGAGATAAATCAGATTCAGACTCAGGTTTGATTTTCTGGCAAGACAATTTTATAGGTTGCTACGTGATTGTCTCCATTTTGCGATGTTAATAGGCATTTTTTTCTAGATCCATTATTTCATTAGAAGTTGCAAACGATGACATTCTGTCACTCCTTCATTATTACCTGGAATTTCTGTAAGTAGTCTATAGGGTAGGCAAAACTTTAATTCTAACATCTTAGGGTGTCCACTGGGTCAGAGAATTAAAATGACATAAGTTATTAACAGCAGAAAAGCATACAGACTTTTACATGTTGATGGAAGCCCCCATAGGCAAATGAAGACTCAAAGAAGTAGCTGGGCGTTTATATACTAAATTGAACAAAGATAGGTAATTACAGACAAATAACTAAAATATATACAGAGACCATAGGAAGATAAGAGTTATTTTAATAAGGTCTGTTTGTACAGATTTCTTTCAGCCTCAACTCCC
The DNA here is from genome assembly GCF_011800145.1 of Mirounga leonina. Taxonomy (NCBI): domain Eukaryota; kingdom Metazoa; phylum Chordata; class Mammalia; order Carnivora; family Phocidae; genus Mirounga; species Mirounga leonina. The sequence continues at coordinate 48,784,072 of NW_023270316.1, forward strand.
TGTCTCTGGTGATAAGAATGTTTCTTCTTGATAGGAGAATATCTTTCACACTGAAGATTGATCTCTTGCTTTTGTGAAGGAAGGGTAGATCAGAGCGCCCTGTCCTCCTTGCACCTACTATTTTCCAAGTCCCTTTAGTTCAAAGTAATCTTTATGCCAAAGTGGCATATTTAGGGGTGGCATATTCCGTCACCCTTCTAATATATTTCCCTCATCAAATAGGAATTCATATGGAAAGACAGGATAAAGGCTTAAATTATCCCTTTGTTTGCCAGCTTTCAAATTGCTGAGGTATTTATCATATGTTCTCCAACTTTATCCAATGAATTGTCATCAGTGCTTCATTATCATTATGAACCTATGATGTTAAGCATATTTGATACCTCTTGATACTTTATAAATATTTTTTATGAGGCTTAAATTGTTTTTACTTTGGTCAGAAGCAGCCTCCTCAAGTTGGTTCCAGAATCATTTTGGAATACGCTTTGTTATGTTTGGAAACTCCCCTAGTTTTTGGCATGACCGAATCTTGGTGTATATCTTGCCTAGAATCCCCAACAAGAACTTCAGTCAAGTATCCCTGACTCCTTTCGTTGAGAAGTGCTTCTCCAAGGTCACAGTCCAAGCACTAGTGATGCTTATATTTACTGGGTTGACCCTGGTGTCTAGTCCTTTTTATTAGAAAGGAAAAGTTAACAAATTATAATATTTCTTATAAGGTAAATTCATCATGAATTCATACTGAAACTTGCAATTCAAATACAGGATGACAAAAATTTTACTTAACCATTTACAGCTTTTTCTCATTTGCCCCATTTTGAAAATCTGGTCTCCAACATCACCAGTATGATTATTTATTTGCTTTATCGTACAATACAAATGCAATGGTATTGCAATTATAATGCTAACACTACCTCCAAACTTAAAACAGTCTTAAACAATACCAACACTACTTCCAACGTCATGACTAAAATGAGATTAAGATTTTCCTTTTGCTTTTGTTTGTTTATTTGTCCTTTGAGTAACTTAGTGTTTGAAGACATTTGAAATAATTTTTCTATTAGTTATCCCAACCACTGGTGTACAGTTAAGGTCATTTGGGTAATTTGGATTTCAAATTGTATGAAGTTATTTTTAAAGAAAATTTTCTTATGCTGATATGTAAATGAGACATACAGTTATAATGTTAAATACATAGAGTGGCCCAAGAGCCAGCATCTTTGTATACATATATATATACACACAAATGTATATGCACCCTTAATAAGGAAATATGTAGAAACTCTTAAGGCTATTGAATGTTGAAATATAGCTTAAGGGGCGCCTGGATGGCTCATTTGGTTAAGCATCTGCCTTCCTCTCAGGTCATACTCCTGGGTTCCTGGGATTGAGCCAGAGCCTGGTGTCAGGCTCCCTACTCACTGGGGAGCCCGCTTCTCCCTCTCCCTCTGCCTCCCCCATCCCCCGCTCGTGTAATCTCTCTCTCAAATAAATAAATAAATAAATAAATAAATAAATAAATAAAATCTTAAAAAAATATATAGCTTAAGACTGAATTTGTTCAAATGCCTTTTTTCCCACGAAAGATATGATTACACGAGGTTTTTCCTTAGGCCTATTAATATAATGGATTATATCAATGTGTTTCTTAATACTGGACAACCTTTGTTTTCTAGAATTAACCCTACTCAGTCACTATGTATTATTTTTAAATATATTACTGGATTCTTCCTGCTAACATTTCATTTAGGATTTTACCTCAATTTTCTAAAGTGACTAATTTTAAGCCATTTTTTGTGAAATATTTTTATGTTTGAGCATTAATATTACAGTAACTTTTTAAAAATAATTCAAAAATTGGGAATTTTGTATCTGTGCCCTAGAGAAGTTAGAATGACATATAATTATGTAAATTTTACAGCTGTGACAAAGCATCCCTTTGAAAATACCTGGGCCTGATGGCTTTTATGATTTACCTCTTCAGCTACTCTTTTATTTCTCCTCTGTTTATTGATCCTTTTAAGACTTATAGACTAGAACATTGTCAATTGTCCTTTTATAGAAAATTATCCATTTAATTAAGTTTTCAAATGTGTTTATTAGAGTTGCACAAAAATCACTGACTATATTTTTTTTACTCAGTTTTGATAATTTTTCCCCTTTCCATTTCCATTTTTTTCTTTTTGTTTTCTGTATGTTTTCCTGATTAGATTGGCTAATAGCTGGTTCACTTCTTTTTTTTTCCTAGTAAAGAAGATTACATCTCCACACACAATTCAGATAACAAACCTACATCCAAATCCTGACTTGGTTACTTGGATTTTGTCAGATTATTTAATCTCTCTAAATTTCTTTATATGTAAAGTAGTAATACACATTGTAAGGATTTAAAAGAATAAAAAATATACGATTCTTAGCTGAAAAACTGGTACCTGATAAACAATCAATATTTGCCATCATTATTATTAGTGACTATTGATAACAAATGAAATAAGAAAAATTCTTATTCTCATACATATATTCTTAATTATTTTAGCAGAACCACTTATTGGTTGTACTAAGATATATGACGATTGTCTTAGCTTGAACAGCTGCACAGTTAATGGAAATAGGGTAAATCACTTCATAAAATTAGCATTTAAAATTATGAAAATTATAGCTGTGGATGGTCAGATATAGTATAGTATTGTTCATAACGATGATTTTGTTTTTAAATTTAGATTGATATTTCCATAAAAAACAATTTTAAGTTCCTGTTTTTTACATAATTATCATTCAGCACAAATAGACATGAAACTAGGGGCACCTGGGTGGCTCAGATGGTTAAGCGTCTGCCTTCGGCTCAGGTCATGATCCCAGAGTCCTGGGATCGAGTCCCGCATCGGGCTCCCTGCTTCTTGGGAGCCTGCTTCTCCCTCTGCCTCTCTCTCTCTCTCTCTCTCATGAACAGATAAATAAAATCTTTTTAAAAAAATAGACATGAAACTAAAAAAGTGGATTAAAACTACAAATGCTGACAGTAGGAATGACTATGAAATAATCTTATGCAACTAATGTTTGAAACACTATCAATGTCTACTTTTTGTTTTTTTAAAGCTATCTTTTGTTTTTTTTTTTTATCAATGTCTACTTCAAATGAAGCAGTGACCTTCACAGTATTTTGTAAAGGAGTGAGTAAAAAGGAAAAGGAAAACAGAATACCAAATAGTTTCAATATACTAAAAAGAGAAAATAATTTTTATCCCCACCCTACAACATCATAGAAAGGTAGATTAGGTACTTGTGTAACATCACATTGTAAAAATTACAGTACCTAATTTGTAATTATGAGGCACTCAAATAAACATTAATGTTCATTTTAGAAATAAATAAATATATTTATTTCTAAATATATATTTAATATATATATATACTAAAATAAAGTTAACTTTTATCTCAGTAGCTAGTGCAGCTTTCTTTTTAAATTGCATTGTAAGTCTAATATTTGTACTATGTGAAGACCAAATTAACACGAGGAATGTGTTTGTATGTGGTGTGTGCACATGTGTGTGAGAAAGAGAGACAGAGAGAAAGAGAGAGCTCTGTATAGTTTTAGGAAATTTCAATATTTTAATGGATTATCATTCTGTTACATTTCAAAATACTTTTATTTATTTATTTATTTATTTATTTATTTATTTATTTATTTATTTATTTTAAAGATTTTATTAATTTATTTGACACAGAGAGAGAGACCGCTAGAGAGGGAACACAAGCAGGGGGAGTGGGAGAGGGAGAAGCAGGCTCCTGGCCAAGCAGGGAGCCCTATGCAAGGCTTGATCCCAGGACGCTGGGATCATGACCTGAGCCGAAGGCAGACTCTTAAAAACTGAGCCACCCAGGCACCCTCAAAACATTTTTAAAAGGAAATTTCCTTTCAGGAGTGGGTAAGATGACTACTAATTTGCTATTCATTCAACAACCATTTTTTTTTAGTTACTTTTTAGTTATGTGCCTGTGGAATGTTAAGATTTTGCCATGTTAAAATTAAAATGATAATATCTTATGGACAACTAAACATGTAAATCTATAATTACAATAAAATGCAGTAAGTATTGCAATACTTAAAGTTTTGATACCTTGCAGCTATTTCTGATAGTTTATCATCACATACCACATATGTACATATTTACGTATACCTTTACTAAAAATTTTTAATCCCAAAATTAACCTGCTATCCTTCTATTGTTTAAAAAAAGTACATAATTTCCTTTAAATGTAAAATATGATAAAATCATAATAACCATGTCCTGAATACAGTAAACAATTTAAAGTCCTTTTCACAAATGTTACGTTGCAGGAGTTCCTCCTGAGTAAAATGGCAACTTTTTTTTTTTTCTTTTAAAGCTTGTTCTCTACTTTTGTGGCTATTAACAGTGGGCTCAGGCACGACCCTGAGGCCTGGGGCATAAGATCTTTTTGAGAGACTGGGGTTTGTGCTATCATTTGTGATGAGGAAAAGTGAGCACAGCGAGGAGGAGGGGAGGGACTCCACACTGGATAGAACTTTGACTTTCAGAATAAAACACTTTGTTGTAATTTATTTTACCAGATTTCTCCTTCCCTTTTTCCCACTCCAATTATCTCTCGTATTCAACTCTTATTACAGATCTCAGCCGCTGGCTGAAGTGGCGTGCAGGATTCCTCGGGGGCAGCAGCTCATGCTCATCCCTGGATTGCCCAATAGGCCCTCTAAATTTTGTGGCTTGAATTCCCAGAGCACACATCCCTCACAATAGCAGCCGGTGACCCCAAAATGATAAGTAGGAGCAAAATGTCCCAACCGCTTATGGTAACTTTACTTGCCCAAGGTCAGAACAACCCAGTTATCTGTTTAGGAATCCCTGATGAGGAATGGTACTATTTTACCTTTCTTCTGAATGAGTCTGAAACTCCAAAATGCCTTGTAAAAACAGAACTGTGAACTTGAAAATACAAATCATCTTCATGACAGCATTGTCTTTAATCTTAAAAGTATGAAACTGAGGATTCCTTAGACTGTAACATAAGCAATGATTTGCTTGAATAACAGTACCTAAAAAGAACATGCATTGTAGGTCCTCTGGGACCTGGTGACAGTTCTTCATAAATAGACCCTAGTCGAGAAGGTTGTAGGGATGGGTGGATACGTAGAGAACAGCCTAGAAAGCAGCCCAATGAGATAGGTCTAATCATCACACTCATCACATAAATGGGTTGAACTTCTCTTGTTATTCCTGGAAGACGGCAGCCTCTTTTTTAGAAAGCATTAAAAATTTCATTCTCATCTAACAGAAATTAGTGATTATCCCATTAGTTAAGTAGTTCTACTGCTAAGATGTTTGTGTAATTAAAGATGTTTGGCATAATTTTTCTTTCTCACGTCTTAAATCTTAGGATTGAGATGGACCAGTCAGCAGTTACAGACTGCTACTTTTCTCCATCCCTCAGCGTCACCATTCTCAAGGAGCCGATGGGCTCTTATCAGTCATAAAAATAGCCATAAATGATTGCATGTTTACTATGATACACACATTTTATATGCATCCATTTAATTCTCAAAAATTTAGAAATCTGCTATTATTTTGCTATTATTTTCTTTTGCAGACAAAAAAAAACAGCTTTAAAAAATACTAATTATTGAAAAGCCTCATTGATAATAAATAGAAAGCAGTTATTTGAAGCCTAGGTTTTTCTGGCTTGAAAGCCCACTGTCTCTCCAGCCTAAAACAATGATTCTTATTGTTTTATAATCAAACCAACTGTAAGTATGCATTATAATAAGTGACTCTAATATATTGAGGTGTGGTGTTGCCAGGGTAGAAGTTTACTGGTGGCTTCTACTAGGGGAAATGCTGACTTTCTAAATTATCTCAATATTTCAATCATTATTTAAATAGCACCCACTAAGGTAATAAAATTTGAATGTGAATGAGGATATATAATGTTTAACTGAATTTATAAATGAAAATAAACTGAGGAGGGAATGTGAAACACCAGTTAACAGATTGGTGTGTGTGTATATGAAATATACATATATATGTATTATATGTATATGTATACACACACACATAGACATTTGGATACACACACTCTTTTATATAGTCTTTGATAATGTTTCATTTGGTTCTACATAATTAAAGAACATAACTACTGAGTTAATTAATGGTTATGTTATGATACACAGTACCCAGCAAATCAAGTAAAAGAAAGGAGCAAGTGAATCAATGGATTTAATACTTTTACATATAAAATATGCAAGAGCTCTCTATTATTTTATCCAGTAAAACTTCCAAAAGTCACTAGAAGTAGTTGTTAAAAACAAAACATTTTGTTTTTAATTATTCTATGTTGCTTCCTGCCACCAGTGTGGTAGTAGGAAATAGTCACTAATAGTTGCTTCATGAGAAAATAGATGCATGTGCATAAAAATATGGCATATTCCTTATCTAAAAGCAATTTTTGTACAAATTACTGCATGTTCTTTTTTTCTTTTTTTAGACAGTTTGAGGCACCAATGCAGTACTGCAAAATAGTTGATATTTTTGGAGGGCAAATGACTAAATCATTTAATTGTAAAAGCCTTGTAATTGGGGTTCCTGGGTGGCTCATCTGCCTTCAGCTCAGGTCGTGATTCCAGGGTCCTGGGATCTAGTCCCATGTGGGGCTCCCTGCTCAGCGGGGAGCCTGCTTCTCCCTCTCCCTCTCTTCTCCCCCCACGCTCTCTCTCTCTCTCTCTCTCAAATGAATAAATAAAATCTTTAAAAAAATTAAAACCTTATAATTGATCTTTAATGTACTGGAGCATTGATACAAAAGTATGTCACATACTACAAAGTACAAATTTGTAAGAACCTATATTGATGTCAACTGGAAATATTTTGGATGAACAGTTGTGAATCAATCTTCCTCCCTTCCTTCCTTCCATCACTCCTTCCTTCCTTCCTGTCCCACTACATCCTATCTTCGAGAAGTCCTTCTTTACATTTTATACACCATCATATGTTTGCTATCCTAAACTTAAATGTAAGCTATACTTGTAAAAAAAAAACTTAAGTAAAAATTGCCTTAAAAAGCACTTAAAGGGGGCACCTGGGTGGCTCAGTGGTTGGGCGTCTGCCTTCGGCTCAGGTCATGATCCCAGGGTCTTGGGATCGAGCCCCGCATCGGGCTCCCTGCTCAGCGGGAAGTCTGCTTCTCCCTCTCCCACTTCCCCTGCTTGTGTTCCCTCTCTCGCTGTCTCTCTCTCTGTCAAATAAAAAAATAAAATCTTTAGGAAAAAAAAAAAAGCACTTAAAGAGTGCCTGGGTGGCTCAGGTGGTTAAGCATCTGCCTTCTGCTCAGGTCATGATCCCAGGGTTCCAGGATTGAGCTCTGCTTAGGCCCCCTGCTCAGGGGGAAGTCTGCTTCTCCTTTTCCCTCTGCATTCTCCCTGGATCATGCTTTCTCCCCCTCTCTCTACCTCTCAAATAAATAAATGAAGTCTTTTAAAAAAAAAGCACTTAAAGCAGTATCCTTGTAGTAAATTTGAAAACTTTTTGTGTAACAAACAAACCCTCACATATCTCAGCTGTATATTTTGTCAGAAAACTATTCCTTATAAAGTAATCTTAATTATTTTGAAATATAATCTAGATATTTTGATTTAGCAATATCTAAAAATGCATAACAGGAAATCACTTGATATCGGGACATTCAGTACCTCAAGTTATACAATACACATTCTTGGTGATCCAACATGCTGCATTGAATTAGTCATGTATTACTGTGTAACAAATCACCTCTAAAATTATTGGTCTAAAACAAAAATGCTAATCATTTATCACTCATCCTGTTAAAATTTCAAGCTGACAAGAACACAGATATTCCCAATGCACGAGGCCTCAGGTGGAAGACTCAGAATATGGCGGTTAGTAGGAAGTGAAAACTCATTCACTCACACATCTGGTGGTTGGTGTTGGCTGCAGGCTGGAAGCCTAGTTGAACATTTGGTCAGGAATAGTTACATGTGCCTCTCCACATAGCCTGGGCTTCCTTACAACATGTTGGCTAGGTTTCATTGATAAAGTGCCCCGCTTCAGAGAGAAAGCAGGGTGGTAACTGAGGAATTCCTTTTTTGTTCAAGCTTTGGAAGTCAAATAGCGTCACTTCCACCACTTTCTATTCCTTAGGCTATGGCATAGATCTGTCCAGCATCAGTGGGAAGGAACAAAAATCCTTCACCTCTTCAAACAGACCAGTCAACATTACACTGGAAGATTATGTAGGGTGGGATATATCATGTTACTGTAGTTTTGCTTTTGGACTCCAAAAAATATATATAAATAATTCCAATTCATTCCCTCCCATAAATCCCAATGCTTTAATCCCATTATATCAGCTGAAGGTCCAATATCTTATCATGTAAATAAGGTTCAGATGCATATGAATATCATTTGTTGCAGTTCCTGGAGTACAGCTCTTCAAGTACAGTTTCTTGCATTCTAAAGACCCATGAAATGAAGAGAAAAATGAATATGCGCCCCACATCCAATATACAGTGGTTATACAGACATGGAATAATTGCCAACGATGCCCCCATTTAATGAGGGAGAAAACTGAAGGCATGCAGATATCACTGGTTCATAGAAGCTATGAAATTCACAGTACATGACAGAATCAGTACACTTGCTGATTACTACTGTTTAGAATTCAGTGCTACTTCCTGGGAATGATTTTCCACAACTGTTTTGTTGTTGTTGTTTAAGATTTATTTATTTGAGAGAGAGCAGGAGCAGGGGGAAAGGGCAGAGGAAGAAAGAGAGAGAAAATCCCAAGCCGACTCCTGGCTCAGCACTGAGCCTGATGCGAGGCTCGATCTCATGACTGTGAGATCAGGACCTGAGCTGAAATCAAGAGTCAGACGCTTAAACAACCGAGCCACTCAGGTGCCACAACTGTTTGATAAACACTCTAGTTTCTTGGTTACGTTCTAAGTCATTATTCCATTTCCATAAGATATAGCCAAGTTTGTAGCTGAATATTTTTCTCAGCATGCTTCTATTTGTAATTTGGACTCCAAAGTCATATTTGTATTTTATACTATCTCTAACTTTTGATTCTGATCTCTTTGTCAATAGAATTCTTTTAAAAATTTCGTGGATTTTCTATGAAACTTGGAGTGATTTTTTTATCTATTAGAAAAACCCACACATAAAAATTTGAGTGAAATATGTTCTGCTGTACCTTGGATTTCTCATAAAGTTGCTATAGGATAACAGCATTAAGATTCTTAGAGACACTTATTTTCTGTTTGGGACAACAATTTAAAACTTTCTGAGATCTTCACCAAGACTTTTACAGTCATAACATCAGCTTCATCTCTAGATTATGTTTTTCAACAATGCCTTTGATGTTAAGATTAGCTCGGATGCTATTTCATAATTTTAGCATCATTTCTCATCTGTAAAACCAGGGAGTCAGAAAACTTATTTTCAAACACAGAAAGTCATAGCTTCTCTATGTTTATTCACTCATTCTTTAACTTATCTCTCTGCATTCACATCTTACTAAATACATTTAGAAGAAGCAAGCCAACATTTTCAACAGAAATGTCCTTAATTGCATCATCACTTCATTAGGTATATTTTTCTTTTTCTCTTACTGTAGGTAATAGCTTACTCTTCCTTCCTTCCTTCCTTCCTTCCTTCCTTCCTTCCTTCCTTCCTTCCTTCCTTCCTTCCTTCCTTTCAACTTTTTACCACTACATAAGAATACTTAAAGCATCTCCAAGGGTCATCAGACTTCTGCTAACATTCTCTTCAAGATCATTTCAACTTCTAACTGTTTCTTGGTCTCAAAGTCAGTGACCCAAATTTTAGATTTTTTTTTTCTTGGTGGAAGAACTAAACTTTTAGCTACATAGCAATAAGTAATTAATCTATGTTAGCTATTTATCACATAACATTAACCCTAAACCTAGTGATTTTACAACAATAACCTAACATTTTTTAAGGACTAGGATTTCAGGCAGTGCACAGCCAATATTTCTTTCTTTCTGCTCCACGATGCCTCATATCTCATTTGAGAGACTTGAAGGCATGGAACTAGAATTATCTGAAGGCTTATCACTTAGATATTCTGGAGCTGAGGCAAATGTTGGTTGAGTGACTTGTGAGAGTTATTAATAGGAGTATACATTCATGGGCCCTCCATATGGCTTATGCTTCCTACAAGATGATGGTGGGGTCCACAAAAAGTGTACATAGAGAGAGACAGAGACAGGCAGAGTCATGTTACCCTTTATAACCTTTTAGCTTTAGAAATCATGCAAGATTACTTCTGTCACATTCTACTGAGTGAGGCAGTTACTGTGCTCTGTTCAGTCTCAAGTAGGGTGAGGGGAATAGCATCACCTTTTGGTAGAGGTGTGTGGACACCATAGTGTGAGAAGAGTATATGGGATTGGATATATATTGGAGTGGTCATATTTGGAAAATACAATCTTCAGCATCTAGCAACAGGAGTTAACTCAAAAAATACCAAGAGACTGAGGAATTCCAGAACTCATGAGAAAGAATTTATTATAGGATTGGCATGTTGCATAATAATAAAAAAAAAAAATAGTAGAGGCGCCTGAGTGGCTAAGCGTCTGCCTTCAGCTCAGGTCATGGTTCCAGGGTCCTGGAATCGAACCCGGCATCAGGCTCCCTGCTCGGCGGGAAGCCTGCCTCTCCCTCTCCCACTCCCCCTGCTTCTGTTCCCTCTCTCGCTATGTATCTCTCTGTCAAATATATAAATAAAATCTTTAAAAAAAATAGTAGCTTTAATTACAACAGCAATTTTTCATAATATATTGAAGTATGAGTTAATATTCTGTCAACAATTATATAAATGACACATTTTTAATGCTAAAGATAAAGGCACAGGAGAATATATATATTCTCAAATTACAGTAAAATTTCACTTTACCTAGTGATTCTCGGCTACTTTATAAAGAGTGGCAAATCAAATGTTTACACATTCCAATGCAGGTAAAATGTCACAGGTATGTCTGCCACGTGTATTTTTAACAGTAATTTATCACTAATTGGGTTTGACAGGTGAGCAGAAATAAAACTGACAAGATTAAACTCTGTATGGAATGGTGTGATTGAAATATTTTTGTAAGATGTCAATATAAATTATCATAATTTACTTCATTTTCTGCCAAAAGTCTCCATTTTGCATAACTGGGGTCACAGTCTTTAGCTAGAGGTTTGAGATACTAATGGTAAAGCACAAATGAAAATAATGCATATCCAAGATTTAAAGGCATACAGGAACTTCATTCTTTATTCATTTCTTTCTGTAATTTCCTATGTATTTCCTGGTGGTTAGTGAAAAGATACTGAAATTATGGCCAGAAGAAATTTCCAGAAAACACAGATGTAAGCCATTTGCCCAAAGCTGTCCAGTAAAAAGCCTAGAGAATTTGGAAGATCTAGGGTCTAACATTTTATGCTCTGGTGGAAATATAGGCCATAGTATAATTTCCCATGATGTCTGAATACTTGTATGCATACAAATCTAAAGGCGGACCAAAACAAACAAACAAAACAAACAAACCAGTAAAAAATCAAGGCAATCGACTTACACTCTGGATGAAGCTGCAGAGAAAAAGTGTTTTCTCAGTGAGGACTCATTTTCTTCACAAGAAGCTTTAACAATGCCAATCATTTATTGCATCCTTGGTACTTAAGATAGGTGAATGGCAGGCAGAACAAAAATCAAGTAGCCATTATCATTACCATCACTCTCATTCATCAACAGCATATCAGTGCTTTGTGCATATGTTGAATGATAAAATAAATCCACTATTAAGTGTAGATTGATGGATAATTTTAACTACCTCATAGCTTTCCCAGTGAATGACCTCTTAGAAGAGATTAGAACTCATCATAAACTGTGTCATTAACGTAATCAGTAGAATTCCATTGCATTTGCTTTTTATTTGTCAAATATGTTTTAACTAAAAGCTTTTAAAAAAGCCTCAAGTGTTTTGTCTCATACAGGTGCTCATTGTCACATCATGAATGACAGACCACGGGGAGAGGCAGACCATGTCTCGTCTCTACAGCACTCTATGTTCTTCCAGCAGAGTGATCAGAACTCCATAGGAATCATCAGGGCTTGTTTTGCTGGAAATTTTCCGCCACAAATGCAGTAGGATAGAATGGTTTTCATAATGCATACCTAAAAAGGCATTGGTAAGGCTAACAGTTTTAAAATATTTGTTTTTCTACCTGATGACTTGCCGAAATTTTCCAAATACTTTTTTCTGATATTCCCATGATCCAGGTAGGAGTGTAAATGGGAACTGTGAGTTAGTGGAGTTTGCTTGAGACCTGCTGCGTACTATGTTATCAGTGGCTATTTCAAAGACCAGCATTAATAAACATTCAACTGCATTTCCTATTAATGATAGTTCTTTAACCTTCACTGCAAGCCTCAGGACTGAAAAAGAAAAATTCATTGCTGCTGACTTTGAATGTGAACAGAGGACATTAAAATTGGAAGCTAAACTCTGTGTGGGCAAATTTATATCCAAGTGGCAGTAAAATAGCACATTAAGAAAGACTTTCCTGCTGTTATTTTTTTTCTTTGCTGATTATTATCCTCCCAGTGTTTCTATGCATACTGAAGTACAATATGCATATAGATGTAGGCAATTGAGAGTAATATCAGTAAGAGCAAAAGCCTTGGACAGTCCATTATTCTTATCCTACCCTCATGAGCATAAAAAGGAGTCAAAGCCAGGGGTCTTGCTCAGAAGATTATAAAACCAGCTGGAAATCAATGGATTATAAATAACCCTCTATATTTTTAATATTTTCACAAAATAAGTAAATTCTCTCTTTTGATATTTGAGGAAAAATATTTGTGGTTGAAAATATGTGGAAAGCACTGTTAGTCAACATTGCCATGGTATACTATGCTATCTACCATCAGGAGGTATAAGGATAAGAGACACTGATATTTGTTGATGACTATAAGGATTGGTCAGTAGTTCAAGGGAATCAATAATTTCATCATACATGTGTAGAATCCTTGCAAGTGAACACAGTGTAAAGTGCCTTAGCATCAACTAAATTTATACAAGTTTTACATATCATTGATATAATGTGTCAAATAGAAAGGACATTGAGGATCTCTTCTCTTTCAAAGTTGTATAAAGCAAAAAAGATCCCCTTTAATGAAATATGAAGGTTGACTCATTTAAGTATATGAAAATTAAAGTCATCACAACAATAGTGTTACTTGTTTTCTCTACACTCCACTTGGGTCACACATTGTCTCCTTGAAATTCTTTTCTACCTGGATGCTATGACTCTGGATGTTCTTGATCTTGCATCACCTACGACCAGATTTTGGCCATTTCCATGGAGGATCAAACTTCCTTTGGTCAAATTCAAATGGAGCATTTCTAAAGGTTCTGTTCACAAGCATGCTTTCTTCTTGCTCTATACTAGATATTTCTGAGCTTTTTTTTAAATCAGTTTGAGCCTTCTTTTCTGTGTGTGTCTTAATAAAATCTAATGTAGAACACCATTATATAAAATATGTAATTACTGAATGCATGTGTTTTGAAAATTTAACAATATAAAACATTGAAATTTGAACCTTTCCTTTTATTACCTTCTACTTCTCAATCATAGGACACCTTCATAGGACACCACAGACTACTTTTCATGCACTCATGTACATAGTTTTCCTGTTTCTCTTTCCATTAGCTTTGTTTATATTAATGAATTCATGCTTACAATTCTTCCATTTCTTCAGGTGTCCGACCAAAAGCTCAAATTAATTATTCCAAAATTGAATCAAGTGTGTTTCCCAACTATTTCTAAATCCCTTATTCATTAAAGTCATCATGTGCTCCAATTTATCAAGTTTTTAAATCTCAGACTTACGTTTTTCTTGTGTATCTCTAGGTTCAACAGGTTATATCAGTTTTTCAAAATGTCTCTCATTTTTCTTCTTTCTGTTAGACTATTTTTCCACTTGAGGCCTTTATCATCTCTTGTCTAATTTATGTCAGTACTTCCCTAACTTTGCCACAAATTTCTCTACCTCCTTCCAATTTTATCATTTTCTAAAGGTCAAAGCTTCTTCCCAAACCACAAATTTCAACACTCTTCTCTCCTGTGCAGAAACCATCAGTGGCTCTTATGTGCACACATAAATATTCTGAGTTTTTCAGCAATACGTTCAGAGCCTTCTATAATCTGACTCTAACATAAGGTTCCCATGATTGCTGTGGTCCTTTTTCCTAGAAAGATTTCAATGGACAACTTAGTGTTCCCAGTCTGAACATTGTTCTTTCTGCACCTCTGCTCCCTCAGTTCAAATCCTTCCACTGAGGTCTCTTCACAACCCACAGAGTAGTTAAAAACCTATCTATTCACTGTTATGGGCTGAATTGTGTTCTCTCAAAATTCTTATGTTGAAGTCCTAAGTGCATGCCTCAGAATGTAACTGTATTTGGAGATAGGGCCCTTATAGAGGTGATGAGATTAAGATGAGGCTGTTAGAATGGGCCACCAATGTGACTGGTGTCCTTATAAGAAGAGTGAATTTGGACACACAGGGAGACACCAGGGGTACAGATGCACAGAGAGATGACCATGTGAAAAGGCAGCAAGTAAGCAGCTATCTGCAAACCAAGGAGAGAGGTGTTAGAGGAACCAAACTTGCTGGCATCTTGATCTTGGATTTCTGGTCTCCAGAACTGTGAGAAAATACATTTCCAGTGTTTAAGTCACTCACTCTGTGGTAGTTTGTTATGGCAGGCCCAGCAAACTAATACACCTAAAAAGAAGAGCTAACTTGCCATGTACTTCATGGAATCTGTACCTACCTCAGTAATACCATGTGAGTCCAAACTGGGACAATTTTGAAAATAGAAATAGAAGGTAAAGAAAAAAAGTTACATAATCTTGAATCATATATTTATCAAAATATTTTTATTTTTATGTAGACCATTAAATATCTTAAATATAAATTTGAAAAGTATTTTATATAGAAAACTCATATGCAAGTATTGAAGTAAAATTTCAAAATTCTTCTATTTATGATTACATAACCCAAATATTTAGTAGTCATATGTTTAATTAGCTCATTAGATGCATCTATTTCTCATGCTGTGTCATTGATAGTTTAATAAAAAATATTATTTTTATATATGGCCTTATTTACAACTTTTCAGAAAATTGTCTTCAGTTATTTAGGCTAGCATATTTAGGTTAGATATTTTGACCTTAAATTGTTTCTTTTCTCTATTGTTAATTGCAAAAACAAAAAAACAAAACAAAACAATAAAACACTTATCTGCTCTTTTTGAGGGTTCAGAGCAAAGTTTTTTTAAATCAGGATATTTTTCCATTCTAAGTTTTATACTGAAAGATATAATTTTTAACCCCCCCAATATTTTCTTTGTCTTTATTTAGATTACCTTTCTCCAAAAATCTTTTATACACCAAATCTTTTCAAATTAGTTACCTTTTGCACATTGTAGGTTCCTGAATTTTACTTCATCTGGTACAGAATATAAACTTATATAAATAGAAAAAGTAGCTCTGTCAAAAATTCTTGACACAAATAGAGAATATTCCGAAGTCTAATTTCAGAATTTCAGGTTAAATTATGTACAACATTTGAGCTCTCAATTTTTTTATTTTATTTAGTCCCTCCATTTCAAAGTTTTCCTGTCTCTAATATTTGTTTATAAGAGATGCATTTTGCTAAATGCTTCCTGTGAAGGTTTCACAATGTGTCAACTTGACTAGGCTGAGCTCAATCTCCTGGATTCACTTTCTTCTGTTCTTAGATTAGAATTGGCTACAAGGAAGACTCTTGGGAAATTTGGAGGAAGTGAAGCATCAGCCATTTTGTAGCTCACACACACTGTTGCTGACTTGCTGACTCTTACTGTTAGCATGAAACAGTAGCAGGGCATGGGATTGCTTTACTTTCCCCTCGATTCTCCTTTAGCTTCATTGACTCCTGCACCCGGTGTTTAACCACTTTACCAAGCACACCAGCTTCTGAGGGATAGCTTCATCACCAAGTAGGGGTAGTAAGAATAGACATAAGTTTCAATGTGTGCTCCTAGGGTTCCAGATCTTGTGGGTTCCACTGTGGACTCATGATCTTTCCTTCCTGATGTAATGGGGAGAAACAGCATGTCTGACTAACTATTGCTTCTGTTTCCCTTGCTACTGTGACCTGCAGCTTAGAAACTTCTACTTAATTATGCACATAGACATTTTAACATTTATGTAAACTGCCCATAACCAAAGCCCACAATTTACTGGACAGGTAGGGAAGTATGTACAGAAATAACAATTGCTTGTCTAAGATTTATAGGAGTATCATGACCAGATTCCAGTACACAAAGATCAACTGGCCAAGGACAAAAAAGTTTCATGACCTTCCTTGGATCCTTGCAGGTAATTGAATGTCTACAGATTTCACTCATCCCTTGATTCCAATCCTCTTCTGCTTTTCCCTTTTCCTAACATAAAAAAAAGCTCCAATTTCATCTGGGTTAGGATGGTTCTGTAGGACAACAGTCTGCCACCTTCTCGGTTTGCTGGCTTTCTGAATGAAGTTGCTTTCCTTACCCCAATATCTTGCCTCTAGACTTACTGGCCTGTCATGCAGTGAGCAGAGTAAGCTTGGAGTCAGTTACACTGATGGTCTTCGCTGTGTGGACTACAAATGCCAGTGTTGGACAATAGCCTTCAGAGATCACCTAACTAGCTCACACAATTGTGTAACCATTTCATTGTAACAAATCTACCCCCGACACACACACCCTTACTGGTTCTGCTTCTTTAGTTAAACCTTGACTAATACACTTTGAAAGTTGGGTTTTTTAATTCAGTGTGTTGAGTATTTTCATTTAAACTTTCCTGTTTATTTTGAACACAACCAAAATTTAGAGAAATTTTTACAAAAGAGTTCAGATCATCATAACGTATATAGGTTTAATTGAAAAATATTTTCTAGTGGTGCCTAGGTGGCTCAGTTGGTTAAGTGTTTGCCTTTGGTTCAGGTCATGGTCCCAGGGTCCTGGGATGGAGCCATGCGGCTGGCTCTCTGCTCAGCGGGGAATCTGTTTCTCCCTTTCCCTCTGCCTCTCCCCCCTGCTCATGCTTTCTCTCTTGCTTGCTCATGCTCTCTCTCTCTTAATTAAAGAAAATATTTTTAAAAATATATTAAAAAAAGAAAAATATTTTTCAAAGGTAAAATCATTTCTAAAATCTAATTGATCATAAATAGCAGAAAGAAAAATGCATATTATTATGCCGAAGTGTTGCTTTTTAGCTTACAGTTCTTATTAAAGAATTCTGTAGTTCAGTTCCTTTAAGTCAATGTATAAATATTTGTATATACACACTCAGAAATCCACATACACAGATATAATATATTTGCTTGTTTATAAATTTAGCTTCTCATTCAATTGTTAGGATATTCTACCTTGCTCAGATGAAATTATGAATTGGTATACATTTATGCAATATACGTTTCTCGATTCAGTAATAACATTTTTTCCAAATTACTACAAAAATAAGCAGTGTTAAATTTTTAACTGAACTTAAAATAGCTTTCTGGATAACAAGATTCATCTTCCATGAAATGAATTTCCAAATTTTACTTTGACTCTACTAGTTGGATGAAAAAAAATGAACTATTATTGAAATTAACTTATATTTGATTTCACTGTTTTGAAGCTTGTAGCAGTTGAAGGATTTTCTTAGTTGTAACTTTGTAAAGAGTCATCCCTTCAATAGCTATTGCTTCACTTTTCATACTTTCACAAGAAAATGTAGAGATCATTAAGGAATAAAATAACTTTAGAACAAGGCATTTGATCTAAGGGACAAGTCATGTACTAAAGAGTGACACATAAAAGCACCTTGTGCTTTTTAATTTGTCTTCATTGGGCATAACACTTCTCAAATAACTACTAATCTTGAAAGGGATGCTGAATATTCATTCTTCAGTGAGTTTGTATCTTCTAGGTATCATGAGATCGGTGATAACAGCATTAGCTCAAAGATGAATGAGAAAAGGAAACAGATGTTTTGTGCAAGTTAAAAATTTTTATCGTTTCTTAAAAAAATGGAAGTTTAGTAGGCCATCTTTCATTAAACATATATTTTCATTTTTTTCAGTGCTCCAAAAGTGTTAATTACAAAATAAATGATGTTGCCAAAAGAACCTGAATAAATAGCTTTCCATCTGCAAATTTCCATAGGTATTCAAACTACTGAAGAATGTATATTCCTTTTATTCTTTATATACTCTATTTAGGAGAGGCATGAAAAAAAAAAAACAAACACACAAACAAATTTATTTTGTTTTGCACAATCTCTTGCCACAACGTGGGGAACTTGGATCTTCTTGCATTTAATCACAGAACTTCTCCAGTAAATAAAGGACTACTAAGGGCACTAGTATCATATATTTTTCCCAAACCACTCAAAATATTAAGAAGCTAGTAGAAAACTTTGTTTTACCAACACAAGAGTTCTTTATGCTTTTTCTTGAAATGTTTACAAGTATTCTGGATTACTTTAATGCAAATAATCATACTTTATTAAAAATTTAAAATATAGAAATGCTAAATTGGATGGAACATTGAAGTCACAGGTGTAAAATGAAGGTGTTCTGAACAGTCCTTAAAGCCATTAACAATTGTTCCAGCCTGCTTTTTGATCCACGTCCACATCACTGATTATAGCTTTGTGTTTGAACTTTCCACATTATAATTTTCAAATTTCATGTACCTTGTAAATATCTGATTTCTCCAATACATTTTAAGCTCATTGGAGAACAAAAAGTGTCTTTAAATTACCTGTGTTTTGGTTATAGTACCTTGCATGTAGTAGTTCTATAGCAAATTGACACTGATTTTAGATGGGTTAGTTCACTGTATGTTTAGTATTATGTTTTAAGAGACTGCATTTTATAGTCCTGTCTTTCCTCTTAAATAGCCATTTATTTTTAGTAAACTGGATATAGTAATCTTGAGAATACTTCTAACATCCTATGTCTCATCTACATCTCTATTTCCTCTCTATCTGATAGCCCAGTGAATTGAAATACAAGCAGGAATTGGGAACTTTCAGTTATGGAAATCTATTTTTAAAAGCAAATATTATCCTAGATTATTAATGTTCTTGGCCCTTCCTTCCACTTACACCTAATATATCATGTTGAATGCAGTGGTGTTCAAATATTTAGTGTTTGTAGGGTGATACCAATGTATCGAAGGAAAGTACTCTAACTTAATTTGGTAAATTATAATAAAATTCGTCTAAATTATCAATGTCAGAAGTAGTCCTTGGTCAATTAGTCAAAAAGTCAGTTAAAGCATGGAATTACAAATAATGACTCATAAATAATTCATATATCTTCTTTTATGTTAAATCATATAAATGTACATTCACTATATATGATCTTGTGTTGCAGAGAGTGTTTTCATTAGAGAGTTGTGTCTTTTGTTTTTTGCTTATGCATAAAGTGTCATCTATCATTTTAGGTTTTTATCTACAATACTAAGTAAGATAGCAATGTTCTAGCCTTCCACAGTTATATAAAGTTTTGCAGAGTATTCAACTTAGTTTTCATGATAACGATAATTCTATTTACAATTAAAATTATCATCTTGTTAAAGATATTTAATTTAAAATGAAATTATAGAAACAATTATAACTGGCATGTTGTGGCTTTGAAAGAAACATAGCTCACTCATAAGAGCATACAGCTCAGTAGGTTGGAGCATAAGTGCACATGAGGTCATGAAGAAAATAATTCATTACTATTCCTTAGTATGCAGGTGCATCCATCAGTAGGTTTTATGAAAAGAAATAAAGATAAATATTTAACACTGAAGACTAATTAAGCTGGTGATTTCGTTAAATTGGGGTTCATACTGTTCGTATGATGGACATAATTCCTTTAGGCTTCTACAGACAGCATTTATCACAACGCAATGTGTAAGGTAGGTGGTCAGTAAAAGTTCAGTGAGTTACTTGCATAGTGGCTACTGACCCAATGTAAACAAACCACAGAGATGCTCTCCTTTACATGTTTCTATAGCAGAATTGTCTATTTTTAAGCTCTTAGAATGGCAAATTAACGCAACCGTTGAAAGGCACTGGATCCTAAGCTATTTGGACTTCTCTGTCATTTTACTTTTATCACTCTTTCTAAAACCTGAAACAGATGAAGGTTGGTTGTAGACTCACTCTGTAGGAGACATACACAGTGAATCATTCAATTTATTTTCTACACTAATCAAGGTGCTAAAAAAGTAACCAACAAATATACCATGCAAAGATTTGAGAATAAGAGAAAGCTTAATTTTACTAGAATTTCTATATTTAGCCAAAATATCATTCAAGAGTGAGGGAAAAAATTCAAGTAATTTTCAAGCACATACAAGATCAGAAAATATACCCCTAATGTACACTTTCTTATAAATCTACTTGAGTTTAAATTTTTATTCCCATTATTAAAAGAAGACAAGAAACCAAGGAAAGTAAGACAAGTGATCCAAAATTAAGGGAACACCTAAAAGAACAGTAAAAATTAATTCTAGGATGGCAGATAAATAGCTGTCCTAGTAAGGAACCAGTCAGATTGGACAAAAATGCCTGGAACTTCAGAAAAACAGTTGTCATCAAAAATAGGAACTAATAGCAAAATGATATGAACAAATATAAAAATAGAATCAAATAAAAAATACCATAATAGAAAGAACTGTAATTAGAATCTGCAGAAAAGATAAAAATCCATATAAGAACAAAGACGTCATCATAGTTTATTAGTACCTTTCATCCTTGAGCTTTTAAATAGAAGCTCTTTTCTAATTTCACTGGATTTCTTGATCCAGTGAAACTCTTATAAATTAAAAGCATCCTTGGATTATGGCAAATCTGAAAAGCTTTGCTTGTTGTCTATGTGATATATATTTTTCAAAGACATTTTTTCTTGCCATCACAATAGTGGCTGACCATACTAAAGCCTCTTTCAATTGTCTGAGGATTCCTAGTTGATATCTAGAAATCCAACTTGAGTTCCTGGAGGTTTGTAAGTATTGGTGGGAATAATTATTCAACCAATTTTCCTTTACATGGGTTAGATATCATGCTTTGAGACCCAGTAAGTTAGGGAACGAAATCCTTCAAGTCTCACAAAAGCTACTCCATGATTTTATACAGTTTATATAATTTATTTAGAATAGAATCTCCTTTATTTACTTGATTTATTTAGCTATCTGTGGAAGTGGTATCATGGGTAGAGTGTGAGTGATGAGATTTGTTACATCCTGGATTTCACAAAATTCTCTGTACAGAGATAGTAGAGAAGTAGGAAGGAGTGAACAATGGTTCTAGGGAGAGTATTTCAAATATTCTATAGGTTTTTTTTTTTTTTTTAAGATTTTATTTATTTATTTGAGAGAGAGTGTGAGAGAGAGAAAGAGCACAAGAGGGGGAGCGGGAGAGGGAGAAGCAGACTCCCTGCTGAGCAGGGAGCCCGATGCGGGACTCGATCCCAGGACTCCAGGATCATAACCTGAGCCGAAGGCAGTCGCTCAACCAACTGAGCCACCCAGGCACCCTAGGTTTTTGTTTTCATATCTCACTCCGGGACTCTTCAATTCACCTTGCTTTTTCTAACCCTTTGGCTCTCTGAGTTTCTTGAACTCAAATCAGTTCCCTGCTAAAACAAAGATATGCATTATGAAATTCCCCAAAGAAGATAGAAAGGGCAGAGATTACTTGAAGTAATAATAACTGAAAAAGTCCTAAATCTGATGAAATACATTAGTCTACATATCAAAAAAGTCAATGAACTCTGAAGAGGATAACACGAAGATTCAGATTGGGACTCATTATTATCAAACTGTTAAAAACCCAAAGACAATCTTGAAAGTCGTAAGAGAGAAGTGATTCATCACATAATGGGACTCCTCAATAAATTTATCAACCTGTGTCTCATCAGAAAACTGGAAGCCAGAAGGCAGAGGATGATATATTTCAATGGCTAAAAGAAACAAAACAAAACAAAACAAAACAAAGCAAAACAAAACAAAACAAAAAAAACCCTGTCAACTTAGAATTCTATATTCAGCAAAACAAAACTCTTTCTAACCCCTCCTTTATTGTTGCATCAACCTTTTAGAAAAATCTTTATTTTTCAATTCCTGAAACTACATTTTCATGCATTGTCTTCCACCTGAGCACTGAACACATTGAACTCTATCCCATTTGAAAATGACAGTGTGTGTGAAGTGTATAATTTACATTAAAAAGGGGAGGGAGTTGCTACACATATTAATTTTTTTTAAAAGTTTATGGTTACCACCAAACACTGATGAATGTGTGACCTTCGCCAGAGCTGTCAAGCTAGGACAAAAAAGGTCAAGGACCTAGGACAATAACTCTTAGTCAATTTATTGTCTTGCTAATCTGTTAAAAACAGCATGTATTGTGTGGGAATCTTGAATAAGATCCCTCCTTAGAAAGATGGCAAAAACTCACATGTACATCTCTCTTTGCTCCCTGCACTTCTTGCTTTTCTGCTTAGAATGTAGAAGGATCATTAGGCAAATTTGAAAGTGGAAACCTGGCCTAATGATGCTGGAACAAAAGTAGAATAGGACGTGTGTCCTCGGGAAACAAGGAGCTGTTATACCAGATCAGGAATGCATATCTCTCGATTTCTTTTACAACAGAGAGAGGTCAGTTAATATATTTTAAGTTCCTATTTATTTTCTGATTGTTTTTACTTCAAGGTGAATGCAGTTCCTATCAGATATACAGACTGATTTTTTTATTAGACAATCTAATTTCAGAATATTAATTTTTGTTTCTATTTTAGAAACTACTTTCTTCCTCTCTAAAATGGCTTAAGCTATTTTCTCCATCTCTAAAATGAATTTTCTCTTATTCTTCACCTGGAAACCTGGAGAAGTATTTTTGAAATCATGGTTAGCCCTTTTGGAATATTATATCAAATATAAAGCCTTCCCAGATGTGTCTCATCCACTCAAAGCCACATTTACAATTACCTCCTCTGCTTTGCTCGCATCAATCCCACCACATGTTGCTATAAATTGATTCACTTCTGCATGTGAGAATTGTGTGAGAATTTAGGAGATGAAATCATATTATTTATTTTGTATATCTAAATACTATAACACGTATCAGTTTATATCATCCACACATGCACAAGGTATTCAGGCTCAATATTAAATTCTGATTATTTAATATCAAAAGGTCATCTAGAGAAGTAATTTAGAGTGTCACAGATATTTTATATATATCATCCCTGCCCCTAGAAAGAACCAAGATTTTTGTGAGAATCTTGAAATAATAATACCTAATCATAGCTTATTCACTTCCAATCATTCCTAAATTTGAACCAAACATATTTAAAATGTTAATTAGCTACCTAGACAGTTCATCTGGTTAACCATCTCAATTTAAAAATGACATTTAATCAAGGGAAAATGTGAAAGAAAAATAGCATTTAAGTATTTCTTTCCAGTGTTTTTCTATCTTACATAATACAGTAGACAGGGAACTTCATACATGAATTAATTCAGCTGTGATTTTCCAAGATTTAGTTGATAAACATTTCTATTTGAAACTTATCCAAAGGTCTTACCAGTCCAAACCAAAGTTAACATTTTACTCCTGTAAACTAGTACAGATTCCATTTTCTTAGTTTCTGTGTATTACTGTTTTCAAAATCTCAGTCCATAATGATGAAATATCCTTTTCTTTGTAACCTAAATCAACTTCATCTACCATATCTATCTTTCTCTAGCTTGCTTCCATGCCTATCCCTCAGTGTCTATTGCCACTGTTACCTTGCTGGTGCATGGCCTTAATTATTACACTATGAGAATTTAATATTACTGGCTTTCTACCATGTTACCTGACCTAGAATTTACAATATCTCTCTATTGCATAAAGATAAAAGTCCTCTGGTCGAAAAGGTTTCCATAATTTCTTCCATGCAATTTGTCACCATCTGCTAATATATACTCTCTTTTGTAATCAGATAGTAAAGTCTTTGAAACTTTCATGTGATTTTTTTTGCCTAAAATGTGTGCTTGCTGTATATTGTGGTTTACAGCCTCACATTCCTTCTTTTAGGTCTGTTTGTCTCTCCAGTGAAGATATCAGATCTTTGTGCTTTCTTAAGTTCTTCCCATTCCCTAGTCATTTTTTTTTTTAATGTTACCAGTCATTTTTCATTATCAGCAGCACTTCCTCTCTGCTTCTAATCAGTTACCTCATTGTGCACATAATGACATGTGAGTGGTTTTATGCCTCTTTAAAGGAATTTAATCTGTGGACTTTGTGGGCTTCTCATTTAGAGGCTTTTGTCTCTCAATGCCCGTTTGGTTGTTGTGCTGTGCTGTTTGAGTTCCTGTTAGATGTCTGAAGGCTTGTTTAGAAGAGAATGACAGAGTAAATTCAAGATGAAAAATTTTATTACTTAACAATATGAATAAGAGTGATATTAAATTTATGGACATATATTTAGTGGTGGCGGTATTCCCAAGGACCCTTAATATTATCTGATATTATCTAATGAAATCTTCACAATGTTTGAAGATAAGTATCATAATTCTATATTTACAAAAGAGGAAATTAAAATTGAGAGGTTACTGTTTGCCATAAGTCACCTACTCTGTAAATGGCAGTGCAGAAACACATACTCTAATCTATCTGACCTGAAAGCTTATTTTATTCCAACACGAAGCTTCAAGTTGTTATCAGCAGTAAGGAAAGGTTTGGGTGTGAAAATAAGAGGAATCATTTGAAAGTCATGTTGAAGAAATTGTTTTCTCCTATCACTATGGTAGCACAGTACCCTGAAATCTGAGAAAAGAGGAACATGAGATATTCTATATTTAATATAACAAATAAATCAAAAAGAAGTATTAGTCTTCTTTGCATTGGAATTTTCCAGGAGCTGAAGTTTTTTCAATCGCTCCCTCTCACTTTTGGAGGCAATAGCCACACATAATAAGCAGCTGAGTGGACATGGCAGCATTTTATTTGAAGAACAGAAACTTCTCATTTGTTTCCAAAGTAATAACCCAACAAAATCCTTTAATTCTTGATGGACAATTTAGAAATATGATGAAAATAGGATCACTGCATAATTAATTTGACTTGTGGCTAATAAACACAGGTTGATTGCACTTACAAAGTCAATCACAAATTAACAAGATAACCCTTATGTAATTAGCCCAGTACAAATACATGGATTAATCAGTCGTTCCCATCACTGACAGCCTTGTGTGAAAAAAAAAAAAAAACAAACCTCATATCTAAAACCAAACTAGAACAAAAGAGAACATGAAGAGAAAGGTATTAATTCTATTGTTCTTCTAAGTCATTTAAAAATGACATATATGAGACAGTGTAAGTATTTTTAAACTTCTGTTATGTCTAATATTGGTATTCTGCTGGGAAGTTTGGATCCTCACCAAAATATTAATGGAATTTTATGTAATAAAACATGAGAAGATTAGTCCTTGGATTTGTAATATAAATCTCAATTATGCTTGAGGGTATAATGAGTCATTTATCTATATGGCCAAAGTCAGAACTGCAGGTAGCAACTACAAGATACCCACATGTTGGGGTATGGGAAGTATAGTTGATTTGTGGAAATATCTGCTTCTATATATATTTTTTTCCTTTTTTCATGTGTTTATTTTACTTCATTTAGGAAAAAAATAAGAGTCAAAGAAGAAACTATCGTGGGAAGTGCTCTACTTGAATTAGTCCTTTACAATCTCACTCTCTTATCTAACTGCCAGCTTTTAGAAATGAAAAAAAAAAAAATGTACCTAGATCATGAAAATCATCACTGACATTTTTAGGGCTTGAATTTAAAAGTTATATATGGCCAGTCATAAGTACTCAGCATCACTGATGATGCCATGAAGAAAGACATTCTATATGTACAAAAACAGATGTCAATTCCCTTTGATGAGTTAAATATAATTCAAGTTTCAAAGGTAAACACAATAGGAAAAGGACTAACAAACATGTAGAAATATGTTCAAATTGATGAATTTACTACTGTTAATTTAGTTTTGATATATTTATAAAAATATTAAATGTTAGAAAAAATATGGTTATTTTCAAATTTCCTAATTGACTTATTCAGTGCCGCAACTTAATTAGTTGTAACCTACCATAGTCAAGTTCCTTTCAGTGTGGGATGCCCAGGCTACTGTAGAAAACAGGGATCTAGAGTAAATAACGACAATTTAAAGTTGGAAGGACCCCGAAAAATAATATAGCATCATCTTCCTTTATGAACATGGCAATATCCTAGAAAAGTTAATCTGGCCAATGTCATAGACTGTTTATTATCCTAAACCAGCACCTTCTAATTCCTTTTATTTCATTCTTTCCATAACATTGTGCTGCCTACCAAAGCTATTTGTTATTCTGCCATGATTAAGAGATTTCAGTTTTTATTTTTTTATTTTATTTTATTTATTTATTTGAGAGAGAAAGAATGAGAGACAGAGAGCACGAGCGGGAAGAGGGTCAGAGGGAGAAGCAGACCCCCTGCCGAGCAGGGAGCCCGATGCGGGACTGGATCCAGGGACTCCAGGATCATGACCTGAGCCGAAGGCAGTCGTTTAACCAACTGAGCCACCCAGGCGCCCAAGAGATTTCAGTTTTTAGTCTGTAGTAACACTGTAGTTAAGAAAGCATTTTAATTTGCAGAGTCTTAACTGGAAGCATTTATTCTATTTTCTGGCAACATTATCTGTATATATAAAGGCAGAGTCAAGTCCTGAGGATACTACCTCATTACAAAGTGTTCTAGAGTAAAAAATATTCAGAACAAGAGAGGAAGTGAAAGCTGTAAAGTCCAACATATATTAAATAATGTGTTATTTTTGTTAAATGCATTTTTTATCAACAGAATATGTCAAATAATCTCATTGTTAGCTTTATATATTTTAGAATGCACTAAATTAAGACATTGATACCTAATTGGAGACATTACAAATCACGATCATCATCACATCCTGTTCATATCATTAATTTCATGATAAGAATTAATTTCATGATAAGAATATTTGCCTTTTATAATAAGTCAGTTAAGCTACATTTATAAATTCAACTTGACTGTTACCTATAGAATAAATATATGTATACTTTGAATCAATATAAAAAATATTAAGCATATCTTGGTTAGAACAAACTCAGTAGTCATCTAATTAAAAACAAGTACTTATAGTTGATGGTTTTCCTACAAAAATTATAAAATGTTTATTTCTCCTCCTTAAATAACTGTTTTACCTGTAAAATATATGCACAGTCAGCTATTATAAAGCTGTCTAATTTATTTCAAAGCTCCTTGTTAAATGGGAAGAATAGCAGGCAGAAATAATCAGAGAAAATCTTATATTGCATGAAAACTCTTACTTGCTCTGCATAGCCACTGTGGATGGAGAGGAATATATTTTAAAAAGACCTAATCCAAAATGAAACACTTTAAGTGAAACAGAATTCAAGAGTAGTATCAAGTTGCTCTAGCACTTACATAACAGTCAGGGTGTATCCAAATAATGATATCAGCAATATCCTTTAAATAAAATACACATACTTATCACCAAAGCATGCAATATAATATTTTTTTTGATCATTAGACCAGTGTGAAAAAGAAAGTAAGCTAGGTTTGGAGTCATTAAACGAAATACTACTCTTGACAGGAATGACTTAAATTTTTATCATGATGGTTACTGTCATCATAGGAGGTTAAGAAGTGCTAAGTTTTGTATAATTATTACTTATAAGTACTTATAGTACTCCCATCACATTTTTGCATGCATACATTTTTTAAGGTTGATCTAAAAGCTAAACTTAGTCACACTGTCATTTATCTGTAGCAAACATAGAAATCTGATTATCGTGTTAATCTTGAAATACACCAAAAAATCATCATAGCTATTAGGTGAAATACATAGAAAACATTTTCTGAGCTATACTGATAATAAGCCTGCCCTATATCATATAATACTATTAAAGGATGTGTTTCTCTAGTATCTTAAAATACTGTGATCTAACATTAGAAGAATAACATTTATCTACAATCCAAAATTCGTAATAAAATAAAATAAATATAAAAAAGTTAATCTTCAAAATAATAATAATTTAAGTCTTACTCACTGAATTGTATGTGATCAAAACAAATTGCTTTACCTTTAATTGAAAAATAACCACAAAAGCAAATTGGAGTTTGCATTAAATTCATGGAAGTCCAAACTAGGGGTTGGGGAGAAAGGTCTTACATAGAGTATTCTATTTGAGAGAAGAAACTACATTTTGATGAGCAGATTATCAAATTCTGACACACTTCCAAATTCTCCTATGTAATATCCTTCTTTCTGTGCATATGCATTGAAAAATCGCAACAATCAATCTTCATTGAGTTAAAATTTATCATGCCTACAGAAAAGACTTTAGATCAGATACCATGGTCTTTTTAAATTCTAGCCAACTTTGATTTCTGGGATATGTTTATATCACCCAAAAAGCCATCAAAATTCTAGATTCCTTCAAATATAAATAATTTCAAGTTATATTTTTTATGGTTATTGTTGCTTTATTACTGTTTTGTTAAATAAGAAAAAGTCTCAGGATTCAAGAGTGAAAATGTGACATCCTGAGAATATGAACTC
This sequence comes from Mirounga leonina, assembly GCF_011800145.1. Taxonomy (NCBI): domain Eukaryota; kingdom Metazoa; phylum Chordata; class Mammalia; order Carnivora; family Phocidae; genus Mirounga; species Mirounga leonina. The sequence continues at coordinate 48,812,861 of NW_023270316.1, forward strand.
AATGTACCAGGAAAATATAAAATAATTTATTGTGTTTAGAGAAATGCGGTAATTTCAGTATGACTAGGACATGCCATGTTTGTGTTTGAAGGTATTAATGCTGTGCTGGAGCTGGGAATTTGAGGAAATAGAATTAGAGAGAGAGGCTAGAGCCAGATTATGACATTGTTATTCCAAGGAATTTGGACTTTGTTCCCAAAGCCTCAAGGAAATGGTGAATGGTTTTAAGCACCAAATCAATATATTAATATGGTTTTCTTTTTTTCTTTTTTTAAAAAATATGGTCATTTTTTAAAATAAATTAAAAATATGTTCACTTGTAACACAAGTTAAAGGAAAGCAAAACATAAAACAGAATAAAATCTACTTGATTATTTATTGGGCTTGGTTTTGTTAAAAAGGGAAATGAAATAAATGATGTAATTTAATCTTTTGATATCTGCCCCTCAGTAAATGTACTTGATACCAAAGGAGCTAAATTTTACTCAGATTTTAATTTATTTCAGGCTACCCATATACTTATTAGCTAACAGTTCCCTTCAAAATAGAAATACATTTTTATTGAAGATTCTGTAGATAATCATATATTCATAATAATAATTAAAATTATAATATTAATAACATTATTTAATTGATTAATATCTACTGGGCATAGTGCTAAGTTTTTCATATCAATTTTCATCCATTTAATTATTACAACTATCCTAAGAAGCAGCTCTCAAAGGTTTAGTCTCCCTGTATACTACCTATTATAGTGGCTGAAATGAAAACAGTTAACTTTTTTCTCAAGATTAATACATTTGTGCATAATTGAACATTCTGTAGAACATAATTGCTGTATTATGTATTAGTTGATCCTTTTTCCCCACTACTCAGTTTCTGGTCCTTTTTTTTTAAAGATTTTATTTTTTATTTATTTATTTGCGCGAGAGAGAATGAGAGACAGAGAGCATGAGAGGGAGGAGGGTCAGAGGGAGAAGCAGACCCCCCGCCGAGCAGGGAGCCCGATGTGGGACTCGATCCCGGGACTCCAGGATCATGACCTGAGCCGAAGGCAGTCGCTTAACCAACTGAGCCACCCAGGCGCCCAGTTTCTGGGCCTTTTTATTTCGCTAGAAAATCCAGCAGTCTAAGGAAGTCACATAAGGGCATTTATTTCCCTACTAGTCCGGTGAAAAAGAAAGCAGAGAGATAGATGAATTCTCCCCTCTTCCAGGGACAGTAAAATTTTGTATTCTTGTCCCCCTGGATAAAGATGTTGTTAATATCTGGAGCCTTCTAACACCTTACTTTAATTCTCACTTAATTTAGATTTTGTGGTGGTACAATAATTCATTATTTAATTGTATTTTAAATTGTTATTAAACATCCTTTAGCAAAGTACAATCATTCACACCATACATTTTTCTATAGTGGACATTAGTTTAATGCTGAGTGATGGGGAGTAAGGGACAACAATGGTCTATGGACACCTTATCTTTGAGCCCTGCATGTGCAAGCAGAAAATCTGAATTTGCAACCATCTAAACAGTTCTGTCTATGGTTACCAACATCCTCCATTTTCCTAACCTTAGCATCATTCTCTGCTATCTTCATATGTGGTTTTATCTTCATTGCTGTTTTCTACTTAGCTTTAGTTCATGCTTCTCTCAATGCCAGACCTGATTATCCCAGTGCCTACACTGAAATTCCTTTTAGACAACTGAAATGCATATTTTTTTTAAGGGGAGGAATTAATTGCTTACTCTTGATATTTCCTTATGTATGCATAGAAATCCAATAGTGGGGACACTGACTTCGTTCCATATTTTATTCCATCACAAAGAAAATGAAGCAATTTATCTGATTGGAAAACCAGGGAAGAATAAACCAGTGATGTATAAGCCAGATGTAGCTCTCCTCACACTGGAACCGAAGAATCATCAGAGAGCATGGCTTCCACCCTGCCCCATGCCTAGTCTCTCATTGTGGTTTTTTTTCTTTACCATACAATGATATAAAAGGTAAAATTTAAATTCACATATAGCAATAGAATAGAAATGTTTTTGTTTTTATTTTTAATTTGCTTTGAGATTCAAGTAACATAGAGAGGCAAAACAAATCTTGCATAAAAAGAGTAAACACATTTTTAAATCCTGCAAACCTTAGCAATCAACGTGATTTAACAGACATTACACAATGACACATTCGGCCTTCAAAAAGTTAATGCTTTAGGCTGTCATATAGACCTGAATTGATTAAATGAGGATAAACTAAGATAAATTAAAAGTTCACCCTTAGCCATGATATTAAATCCTTCTCAAGATGACCTATCTATTTATCTCCCGTTCTGCAAAATGCACACTCAAAAGTGGAGAATATATATTCAAAGTTAGCTCTCACAATAAGGGTCAGAGTTCTATTCCAAAGATTTTAAAACAACAAGGATACAAAAGTATTTCAAGGGCATAACATTCCCCACAGGAGATCTAATTAGTTGCTTATGGTCATCCTGGGCATTCTACTGAATACATCTGTCCTCCTAGATGTCCAATATCCCTCCATCTGCTTTGTTAGCTATATTCTTAAGGGCACAACATGAAATATTGAAATCCACAAATTAAAAGCTTGGGTCTCAAATAGAAAATTCAGAGAACAGAATGAAACAGGAAGAAATGATGAGAAGGAACTCTAATCAATGAGGTATTAAAAAGAATATGAGCTAACTATCAAAAGCACAGAACTGATTACATCTAGAAAGTTACAAACAAACAAACAAAAAAATGTGTTTACGATAGAAGTTCTCATAAAGCACCAGGGGTGGGAAGAGTGGCTGGGTTGCAATGTTTTGTTCTTTAAAATCAACAAACTTATGTAATGGGACGGTTCATATGTCACTGGGTTTATGACTAGAGCTCTAGTCTTATTATTTTAATTCCACTAGGAGTCAAGTTCTGATGTTATATTCTGTTAGCAATACAAAAGAGAAAAATATTGTGCCAAATTCTGGTACAGTGTATGAATTCTCTTTCCTCATACAGTTCATCCTGCCAACAAAACACTCAGTCCAGATCAATAAGTAAATAACTCCAGGAAAATATAGTTGAAAATGAATTGAAACAGAGTTAAAGTGTAGAGGACAAAAATAAATCCTTTCACAATATGGAGAGCTTTCTGCCTTACTTCAATCATGGAATGCACCTGCATATAACTCACCTAAAATTGTGGCATTTGTGAATTATAGATCTTTCACACATGAGAAATACTGGTAAAAAATGTACATACTTTATCTTATTTCATTCTCCTTTTAAGAGTTCTTTAAAAAATAAATTGGAAGTGTCTGGATTTCTGCTCTTTTTTTTTTTAATCAATCAGCAATCGACATTACACAATATCTATACTTTAAGAATTAGAGCTGAGAAGGCATGATTTCCTAGGTGTTTTGTGGAAGTTCTTAAAAGGATAATGAAACTTCTTGAAAGGATCATATGAAACACACTTAAAAGTCTTATCTATCTTATAGCCAAGTAGAAAGTTGATGCATTCATCTGATTGATGAAGAGCCCACATGTTTTAGAGAGAGCAGAGTAATAAGAGGAGAAATAAAATTTTATTTAATAAGTCAGGATATCAATTTTCCTTAATCAAAAACTGGCTTTAGTAGTAGATATTATAAGCCAGTTGAGAAAGGTTACAATAGATGGTAGAAATCTACAAAGAAAATAAATGAATTGAAGTATATACTATAAAACTGTAAAAATATAGTCTAATAGAGAATTAAGTTATTGGAAATTTTGAACTACATATCATGTAAGTATGATGATAAAATTATATTCTAGGTCACTGGCCAGATTACCTTATAAGTTGCCAAATTAGGCCAAATTGTAATAGACTGATGGAAGTCCTCATCCTAACACATTTTTTATTAACACATGACTGCTTCCAATAAACTAAAACAAAATGGTTTTATTAACTAGGGGAAAGTTGTTCTTAAAACAACACAGGAAGTCTAGAGAATTATATGATATCATTTCATATTATAAATGTGCTACCCTTTTGGGGTTCCTGGGTGGCTCAGTTGGCTAAGCATCTGCCTTTGGCTCAGAGCATGATCCCAGGGTCCTGGAATTGAGCCCCACGTTTGGTTCCCTGCTGAGCAGAGAGTCTGCTTCCCCTCTCCCACTCATGTCCTCTCTCTCTCTCAAAGAAATAAATAAAATCTTTTAAAAAATGTGCTACACTTTTATTATGACAAGCATCTAAGAAATTCTTAATAATTAAGAAAAATGTGTGTATATGTACACACATGACATGTATATACACATAATGATGTGTAATATATCACACATGCATATATGCATGGTTATTTGCACACATACATATGCATGCATAAACACACATATACATAACTATGCACATGCATACATACAGGAGCACATAAATAATTATATGCCAGGTACAGAGAATTGAATATATACTGAATAATGTTAAAATGGCAGGGGACTAGGGAAAACTGGCTTAAAACCTAATAGAACTGAGAATTTGCTATTTGAAGGTCGACTTCAAACACTTTTAGAAATCTACTATTATTAGGCCCTGCCCTCTCCCTCAGCAGCCAAACTCGACAAGAAGAATTGATTCTCTCTTTTTTTAAAGATTTTATTTATTTTAGAGAGAGACAGAGCAGGGGAAGGAGCAAAGGGAGAGGGAGAGACTTTCAGGCAGACTCCGCACTGAGTGCAGAGCCCAACGGGGGCTTGATCTCACTACCCTGAGAGCATGACCTAAGCTGAAACCAAGAGTCAGATGCTTAACCAACTGAGCCACCCACAAGCCCCAAGAAATGATTCTTAATGTGATAACTACAAATATGTTCAGTATACAGGTGAAACGGGTACTTGTGTTTCTATGGTTTAGGGAAAGGAAAATCCTTGCTACTTTACCTCTGGTCACATTCTCCTAGCTTAATCCTCAAATTAAGAGTATCACCTTTTAAATGTCTCTCTTAAACTAGTATATTCCTAAAAAAGAAATAGGTATTTAGTTAGAGTAATATCTGACCTTCTAGTCATTTCTGAACGGTATCAATTATTTTAGGTTTTGTGCTTTTGGAAGTCACAGAGAAAAACCAATTAGTTACAGGAGGAGAATGGAAAAGCAAAATTTTATAAGTTTTTTTCTTCTCAAAGGTTAGTAGAATAAGGTGGGAATTGCTATGATGATGGCATGCACAAAATTGGGACCCAGGGAGTAAAGAGATTCTAGAAATGAGAATAATATTCAAATCTCCTTAAAAATTTTTAAAAATAACAACCAACTCACAGCAATTTGGTTTTTATTATATCTGCTCAAGGGCCTTATAAATGGAAGGATTCCCATATTCATTATTTAGTTCAAGTCCTATTCTCCATAGTTAAGAGACTATATACCAATATGTTCCATAAATTTTGATGTTGTGTGAAGTGTAGACTTTGGAGAATAATCTTGGTTTCTATTAGTACCAAAGTGTATGACCTCATATCTTTGAATTTCCATATATGTTCTTCTAAAATGGGGACAAGAATTACTAACATTCAAAGCTAAAAATAAAAATATGAAAACCCAGGTTTTTCTGGTTAAGCATTCGAAAGATAACAATCCAGGGCTATTATCTTTCAAATTAATAGACTGCCTTGTGAAAATTAATAATTTAAATAAACATCTAAAAATTATAGCAGTTAATTCTAATACAACTGCTTTTTAGTCTTTTATATTTCTAATACCAAGTTAATGTTTATCTAAGGGTCAATTTTTGTTCATTATAATGTTATTTCATGTATACCAAATGTTGGCACTCTCAGGATTTATTCCAATTCTATAATCAGATACCAAATTGAAAACATTTTTCTTGTAGAAGTCCTATCTGTGCTTAATTTCACCCTTTGAATTTGTGTGTATCTTCAATCTTCTATCTTCCATTTCCATTTTGAAAAAAAAAAATAACTAAAGAATAGATAACGACCACCAATTTTAATTTCCTACACTTAACCTGCATAATCACATCACATCACATTATCAATTCATAGTTGGATGTTAAATCTCATAAAACACTTTTGGTGAATTAATGCTTTTATCTAGTTTTCACCCACACTTCCAATGAATTGAAACAAGCATTGAGCATTCACTGATCAAACCAAATCTATACTTTGGAAAGGAGTATACTCTGCTTGGTGTGTGATATCATGTGCCAAGGTGAAAAAATGTGTGTGTGTGTGTGTGTGTGTAATAATCTACACTTAATCATCTAAAAATAAATTGGAGGACTATCTTGTTATGCATGTTTTTAATAGGCCAGTAGTTCAAGTTCTAAGCTTTTACTTATTTTTCATCCTGTTCTTTCCATTTTATTTGAAGAGAATTTAAGATACCCATTTACGTGTATATATGCATGTGAGTGTGTGAGTGTGAGTGCGTAGGAAGGTAACTAGACTTTAGAATGTGCTTGAGGGTATTAGTTTGAATAAATATTTATTAAGGGTAAACTACTTCAACTGATACTTACTTGCATAAGTTGTTCCTTAGGGGTTAGATGCTTAAAGTCTCCTTCAGGGATATTGCTTTGCATAAACTGTTTGCATTTAGATTCCCTTTAGGAGATGTTAATTGCTTGAGCTGTCATTAAAATGTGGAGATTTAGATCCTGTTAAAGTAACACCCTGGAGTGTGACTGAGAGGAACTGCTGAGATGAATTTGAATATGTCTGAAACCTGGAGGTTTGCTCTAGGGTGGATAAACCCGGAAGTGAACTGTCTCCCTGCATTACTAGAAAGTAAGCTCCGTGCAAGCAGGCATTTGTCTCATTATTAATTCATGTATACAACCTAGGGAATATACCTAGTTTATGGAAGGCAATTTAATTATCTGTTAGATGACTGAATGAATAGATTTTTAGTAAGAACTATTTATCCCCTGGCGGCTATCCATTGTGAAATAAAAGTTCATAGTAACTGAGATTTTATACTTTAAATATTCTTTATACCATGAGGGACATGTTGGATCTACTTCTGGTGTCTCCATCATTCTGTGCTATGTTGAGTATACTCATGTTTTATCCCCTAGGATCCTTTACTGTTATGATTAATATTATGTATCAAATTGGTTAGGTTATAATACCCAGATTTGTCAAACATCAGTCTATTTTTTGTAAAGATTTTTTAGAGATGATTAACATTCAAATCAGTGAACTTAGAAGAGATTATGCTTCATAATATAGGTGGGCCTCATCCAATCAGTATAACTCCTCAAGGGAAAAGGCTGTGGTTCCTTAAAGAGGAATAAATTCTGTCTCCAGAACCCCTCTGGACTCAGTGCTACAGCATCGACTGTTGACAGCCTGCCTGCTAATTTCAGACTTGCCAATCTTCATGACCATGTAAGTCAGTTCTTTACTCCCCCACCTACTGGTTCTTTTTTACTGGACAACCTGACTAAAACACTTACCTCAAGTGATTTTTTGGCAGTCAGATTCTGCTACATAAGAAAGATGAACATACTGAAATATTTTGTCTTCATTTTTTAAAAATAATAATCTAATCTGTGTGTAGTCTAAATGTGACAAGGTCTAGGGAGGTGTTAGGACAGATTTCTATTTGCCCCTGACAATTTTGTCCAATCCTTTGTCCCAATTTAGTGAGATAGAGCATGATAACCATGATGAAATCTGGGACTAGGTCAATGTGAGGTGGTTTTATCTCTACCACTTACTTCAATATATGGCCAGGTTTCTTCTTAATTAGTCACTTAGTAACTTAGCAATATATTGAGAGCAAAATATATTAAACTTTTAAAATGTGAAAATTGAGAAATATTTTATATAACTGCAATAAACTAAATAATGTCCCCCAATGATGTCCATGTTTGAATCCCTGCAACCTGTGAATGTTACCTTACATGTAAAGTGGAATTAAATTTGCAGATGGATTAAGGTTGCTTATCTGATATGATGCAGATCTTTAAAAAAGAACTTTCTCCTGAATTATCCCTGTGGGCTGAATGTAATCACAAGAATCCTTAAAAGTTTAAGAGGGAGGCAGAAGTAAAGGTGAAAGTGATTAAGAAAAGATTCAGCCTGCCATTGCAGCTTTGAAAATGAAGAGACCATAAATCGAGGAATGAGATCTACAGAAAATTTGTGTTGTTTTGTTCCCCTCAATTTGTGATAATCTGTTACAAAAGTAAGAGAAAATAAATACAACTATGACTTAAAATGTAATGATTGCAATAAAATAAATATATGCTATATTTTTTGACTGTATACCATGTGCAGAGCATATTTTAGTTTGTAATAGTGTCTTACAATTTACTAATACCTGAAATATTTACACAGGCACATTCTGGATGGTCAGCCAGAATAATGAGAACATTTCCCAGTTTTCCTTGCATCCTATGTGGCCTTATGATTAAGTTTTTGCCAATGGGATTTAGGTAAAAGTACTGTATGCAATACCTAGAAAATATTGTTAAGAAGAAAAGCAAAAACTTCTCCAACTTTTTCTTCCTGCTTGCTGAAATGTGGTCAAGATGTCTGAAGCTTGAGCACGCGCCTTGGACCATACGTCAGTGTCATGTGTTAGGGAAAGCAAAACAAAAAAGATGGAAGGAATTTTTGTCTCTGATGATTGTAAGGGTGCCTTTTACCAGCTTTGCACTTGGTTTTTATGAAATTGGATTCAGATCACATATAAGCAGCATGTAATTGAGATTCCTTAATCTTGCGGCCAAACAGGGCTTCTGTATTGTACACCTCTAAGGACACCATTAGATAGTTGGACAGAATATATCGAGGTATGGAAAATTCGCCCTCAGTTTTAGAGTGGATAGCATTTAGATGCAGTCCAGTGTGAAGATGTTCCCTGGAGTTGTACATTGCAGAGACCTTATTGCCAAATGAAATTTTAAAACAATTAAGTTATTATAATCAGTTTTTACCTTGTCATGTGGTGACATATTGGACACTAAACAAGATTTGTTGGACTCTAAGAACACATCAATTCTATAAAATTTTAGTGACTGAGTTCCATGATAAAAATGACTTTGAAACTCTCTACATTATGCTCTGTATTTCCCTGTCATTACTGACCTATAACTCTTATTAAGAAACAATTTGATTTCTTCAACTGCCCTGGGACCTAGAATAGCCATTAGTGAATACTTCAGCACTGATATCCATCCCCAGTATTGATCTGCTGTTGGCAGTTTCACTTTACTAACAGAGCACATCATCGGGGTATTGTGTTTTGTTCACCATAAGGAAAAGCACCAATACTTTGCACACATATTGCTTTGACAGAAATTCTTTTCCAGTATATTGAATGGCAAGAGTGTCAACGATATTTTGATGACTGTTTTCTACTCCAGTGGTATGAAGGTTACTGAAGTAAAATAATTTTAAAAAGAAAGATAATCTAAATCTTCATCACACCCCTATGAATATAAAATCATCCAACCTGTTCACTGAGGACATTTAGAGATTATTCAAATACACATTCATTTCCTAGCCCGTTTGTAATTTTTGCTCACTAGTGATTTTAATTCCATGCAATCACTGGTTATTGTGAAATGATATTTCAGTAATGTGACCTTTGCTGTTTTCTTTTTATGCAAACATGTTTTTAACAAAGATTAGATCGGGAAAAAAACATAATAATCAGAATTTATGAGAAAAATGCACTAATATCTTGCTCGTTTAGGATATAAAATAGGTGTTTGGAACTTGGTATCTTGAAAACTTTTCCTTCCAAACATTCCTCAGTTTGCAAATCACTGATACCAGAAAAAATCCTGGCATCAATTCAGTTCTTCACTTTCAGAAAGATTTTTCTCATACTCTTTAATCTCTCTGCACTCTTGTGAATAACACATTATGGTCATTATTCCCTAAGGAAGCTAGAGAAGCTAATATCTCTACAAAGACAACAGTTTATGTTAATAAAGTGCCTATTATTTCCCAAACTCTGAATTTAGCCCTTCCTACTACTTATGTGAATTATCTCTCAAAAAATACTGTATGATACATATTTTTATTGTCATCACTGGGTAGATGAAGACAATTGCAGTTTAAAGTGTATAAATACAAGCCTGACATCATATTTTTGATAAAGTTATAGTGCTGGGACTTGAATCCAGACTGTTTATCTCCAGGTCCTTCTTATAAAACACTGCACCAAGAATGAAGAGCAGCCTGGAAACTCAGCAGAATAGTTAGTAGAAAAATTATCATAATTTTGTATCTAGTTAAATAGCTTAGTGGTTTTGTTGACTATGCAAATAATGTATATGTTTTATAAAATAGATTACCATAGAGAACTAATTAATATATATCAGCAGTTAGCAAAATATGGCCCCAGGGAAAAATCTGGCTTCTTGCCTGTTTTTATAAATAAAATTTTAGTGGAACACAGCCACATTCATTAATTTAAGTATGGTCTATGGCCATGTTGTAGCACAAGGACAGAATTTAGTAGTTGTAACAGAGACCATATGGACCCCAAAGTCTAAAATATTTACTATCTGTCCCTTTACAAAAAATACTTGAAAACATCTGATGTAGATTATCATTTTTCATCACATAAGGCTTTAAAGAAGTTATTTAACTTCTATAATAAGTTGTAAAACTAAGGACACCTTTCTAAACTAGCGATAATTTTTAAATGTTCAACAATCTAATTAAGGGAGTGAATTATCTTTCTTATCTTCCTGTAGAAGATATTACAAAATTTTTGTCAAATAAAGAGATAAAAAAAGATATTGTCAGAGTGTAATAATTATATTATACAGATATATCTAGAAGTTTATTTTTAAAATATTTATATCTACCACTATTGAGATGAACACTTGTCATATAATAGATGCTAATTAAAATATTTGAGGAACAAATACATTTGCTCAAAGGCATCATATTCCACTATACTCATTATATATAATTATATTAATTATCCAGGAAGGATTAGATACTACCAATACACTTACTATAAAAAAATTCTAAATTAGTGAAGAAATTAAGAAAAGCAATCTCTAGTACTATAAACAATTGAAACTACATAAAGTTGTAAGAGGAAAAAAAAGAATCCCTGTAAAGAGAGCTTCTTTGAAGAAATAAATTAAATAAAGATAAATATAAGGGCAAAGCATAATAGACAGAAGAAGGTTCAGATAAGAAAGCCACTGAAGGATAAGAAATTTCATTTGAAATTTAAGAACAAAGTCATATCTCTATTTTCCATATAAAATGTAAAGATTGAATAGTTGTCAAGGAATTCACAGAGCTATCTTAGATAATTATGCATGGTATCTTTGCAAAAAAAAAAAAAAAATTGGTTTTCTCTAAGTACCAAACATTCAGGGGCATAGTAAGGAATCCTCTATAATGTCATGCCTTATGGAACAAACAAGATGTAAAAGTCCCATCCGATTAAATTTAAATCAAGAATATACACATTTATATACACACCTGCATTGAGCAGTAAATTAATTTGCTAGGAAGTTGTTTTATCAGACCTCAGGTTCAGATTAACAGTATATATAAACTTGATTTTAGAGAAAGTTTAGAGAACCAGATAATGACTTCAGTTTTCTACTTTGAAGTATGAGAGAATTTCTTTAGTAGTCCAGACTATATTTAAATAGTTGCTTTAGACATGATTAGGAAGCAGAAAAAAAAAAAAAGAAAAGAAAAGAAAAAAAGAAATAGAAAGTGCTGCTTCAGCTGTTACCTGGCCACCCATTTAAAATTTAACTAAAATGAGTAAATAAAATAAAATAAAGTTAAAACTTAACTAAAATGCTTATGAGATATAATCAGATCCTAGCCAACCGTTAACAGATTAAACAATCTGAGGGGACATTTTAAAGAGTTTCTCTTTCTTCAAAGAGAAGATATTACTTACCAATCTTCTCTTCAAAGAAAGAGAAAAAGGAAGAGAGAAAATTTCTTAAAAGCAGATATTTTATTGCTTTCTTTTAAACCCAGGTAACCAAAAGACAACCTCCTCCACTTCATTGAATAGCAGTATCCTTTTTTTTTTAATAAAGATTTTTATTTATTTATTTGACAGAGAGGGACACAGCGAGAGAGGGAACACAAGCAGGGGGAGTGGGAGAGGGAGAAGCAGGCTTCCCACCGAGCAGGGAGCCCGATGTGGGGCTCGATCCCAGGACCCTGGGATCATGACCTGAGCCGAAGGCAGACACCTAAGGACTGAGCCACCCAGGCGCCCCGAATAGCAGTATCCTAAGCTTAAAAGAAAATGGGACCATCTGTTTGAGAAGCCAGTAAAAATTCTAGTATAAATAGATTTTATTATAATTGTTATAATTTTTCTATGCTTATTTGATACTGCATTTTTGATACAGAAAAATTTCCTATTAAACTCCTACATCTCATAAAGATCGACATTCTGCATTTCATGTATGCATTTCCACCACAAATAATGTGGATTGATCCTATTTATAAGCAATATGACCCTTTACAATTTTTTTTTTTAAGATTTATTTATTTATTTGAGAGAGCGAGAATGAGAGAGAGTACATGAGAGGGGGGAGGGTCAGAGGGAGAAGCAGACTCCCTGCTGAGCAGGGAGCCCGATGCGGGACTCGATCCTGGGACTCCAGGATCATGACCTGAGCCGAAGGCAGTCGCTTAACCAACTGAGCCACCCAGGCGCCCCGACCCTTTACAATTTTAATGCCTGATCCAAACTGTAAGACTTGCATTTTTTCTTTCTTTTTTTTTTAAATTTTATTTATTTATTCATGAGAGACAGAGAGAGAGAGAGGCAGAGGGAGAAGCAGGCTCCCAAGGAGCAGGGAGCCCGATGCGGGACTCGATCCCACGACCCTGGGACCATGACCTGAGCCGAAGGCAGACGCTTAACCATCTGAGCCACCCAGGCGCCCGACTTGCATTTTTTTCTTAAAGAGTTGAAACAATATAGTAGACATCTTTTAGACAAGAAAAAATATTAAGGTGAAGTATTCAAAATTACTTAGATCTTGTTTTACATGTAAAATTTTCACAGAACATACTTGAGAAAATTTACATGTAAGTACATGTAAATAAATTCACGACATAATTTTGAATTTTTATTTAAATTTTAAATTTTATCTATTTTCCTGGAAACTAAACAAAGCCCCTCATCTGAAGAGGAAATTTTAAAAAAATGAGCATAGGTCGTTCAGGGAAGTTATGAAGGAATTATTTGAAAGTATTAGACAAAATGAATGAATTTTTGTTACATTTTAAAGATATGATAACAACATATACTAAGGTTCACTGATTTTGGATAAAGCAAACATAGAGCATATTTGAACTTTTTATAATTGTTCAGAATTTGTGATTTATAAGATATCCTGATGCCTATTATGCCTACAGTTTTTTTTTAATTAAACCCTGACAATTAAGGGAAAAAATTAATAGGAAGGCAAATCATCACATAATAAATATTTATTTTAAGGACATATCATTCTGATCTAGACAAGGTATACCCCAATTTCTTAGCTCTCTTAAGCAACTCATCACATCAATCACCAGCATTAATATTTGAATTTGGGAAAAGTTGAGTTTTGTAATCCTTGATTTTGTTTTCACCAAGACAGGGGTGCATGTGTTTACATGTGCATTTTATGTATAAATATCATATTGTTTTGGTTTGAAATATTTATTCTATCCTATAGATTCATATATTTAAGGAAGGCTTTCATATAGAATATTTCCAATTATTACTATAAATAACTTTAATACTTATCAAGCAATACACAAATCCTGGACAGTATTATAAGAGCTTTACTCCCCCTAGAATCTGTCAACTATTAGCTCTGGCTACATGACCAGGTATTACCATGACATTACCCTGTTGAAGTTACGATGATTGTCTTACATAATAATAAAAAAGAGAAGGTATTCTAGTTTCTGATGAGTCCATACAGAAGCACCAGGCTTTCCCACTTCACTAAATTTCCTTGGGGCTTTTGGGGACTTGTCTACGTGGTTAAGAAGAAGTTACTGCTCCTTGAGTGTCTGTTATAAGGGGGCATCACAGAAGGGTGAATAAGCACATGATCTTCCAGATGAGACTGACTAAAGTCAGACTCTAGGTTATGCCACTGATTAACTTCGGTTTACATTACTTACCAATCTTAAACCTCACATTTCTCATTTATTAAATAAAATGAGTGTGTATATTACTCAGCCATCAGAAGGGATGAATACTTACCATTTACACTGACATGGATGGAACTGGAGGGTATTATGCTGAGTGAAATAAGTCAATCAGAGAAAGACAATTATATGCTTTCACTCATATGTGGAATGTAAGAAACAGCACAGAAGGATCCTAGGGGAAGGGAGGGAAAACTGAATGGGAAGTCATCAGAAAGGGAGAAAAACCATGAGAGACTCTTAACTATAGGAAACAAACAAGGTTGCTAGAGGGGAGGTGGTTGGGGGGGATGGGGTAATTAGGTGATGTGTGTTAAAGTGGTGTGATGAGCACTGGGTGTTATATGCAACTGATGAACTATTGAATGCTACATCTGAAACTAGTGATGTATTATAGGTTGGCTAACTGAATTTAAATTAAAAAATAAAAATATAAAAAAGATGTTAGTTGAAAAAATGAGAGTATAGATGAAATAAAGTTTATAAAGCTCAATATATTCATGACACCATTAAGTAATAAATTAAATGTTATGTATACTTACTTAGGACACTTGGTCTGCTATCATGTCAACCCTCAAATCCATGTAAACCTAAATTTTATTTTTAAAAAAAATAAGCGATAAACCACTTCTAACTAGCCTTCACTTTTTTTTTTTTTTTTTAAGATTTTATTTATTTATTCGACAGAGAGAGACACAGCGAGAGAGGGAACACAAGCAGGGGGAGTGGGAGAGGGAGAAGCAGGCTTCCCTCTGAGCAGGGAGCACAATATGGAGCTCGATCTCAGGCTCCTGGGATCATGACCTGAGCCTAAGGCAGAAGCTTAATGACTGAGCCACCCAGGCGCCCCTAGCCTTTGCTTTTCTCTGTGGACTTAACTCCAAGTAAGTTTGGGTAGTACTTTCAGATATTCCTGTAGTTCTGGATTTAAGAGTTAATCACTAAAATTTATACCTAAAACTAATATTATACTGTATGTTAACAACTTTAAATAAAAACTTGAAAGAAAAAAGTTAATACAGTAAAAAAAGGAATAATTCAGCACGGTTTTTTGTTTTACTTGTTGAGTGCAGGGATAGAAATTTATTCACTTCTACATTTTTTTTTTTTTTAGAATTGCACAGAGCTGAGCACATTTTAGGTTACTCAATATTCATTTGATTGCTGAATAAGTAAGTGGAAACAGCTTAAATAAATGATGTCCAGATTTCATTTTTACTGATACTAGAAACAAAAAAACACTGCATTTTCAAGCAGTGGCTCTGGAGTCAGACAGCTAGAGGTCAAATTTTTACTCACTGGTTCTGAAATTGGCTGGGTTGCCCACTGCTATATTCATCAACTTTTTCTTCTGCAATAAATGACCCCCAAATCTCAGTGGCTCACAAACACAAGTCTTAGTTTACAGGTTGGCTGTGGATATGGCCCTGCTCTGCTCAGTAGGGTTCAACTGTGCTTGACTCCAGCACCTATATTGCAGGCAGGTCCACTTAATACACGTCTCTTTCTGGAACTCAGGCTGAGTGCTGGAGTTCAAGAGGATCACGAAAAAATATGTGATGCTGCTTAAAGCATGTGTTCAGAATTGGCACACTATTGCCCCTTCCCATATATTGCTGGTTAAAAGAAATCATATTTATGATTTAAAAGAAATTTAAATTATGACTTAGAAATCACAAAGCAGCCCCAAATCAGTGGGTGTGGAAATATAATTCAACTCCCTATTGGGAGGCTTTGAAAAGTGCCAAGTCAGAGTGTGGATATATATTCATATTATAAAGAAGGGGCAGAGTGGTCCAATCACCAACACTGCTTTGGGGTAGTTTTCTCCCTTATTGTGTTAATAAAGTTATTGAATTAATGGGATTATTTTGAGAATTAAGATAATATACCTAAGTGTATAACACAGTGACTGGCAAAATTCAAATGCAGTATTAATATTTCCTATTAATCTCAACCCTTTTTATTCCACGGCCTCAGTAATATCATGTTCTTTCTTATTTGGCTCACATCATTACTAAACAGTTTCTAAATTTGGGAGTGTGTGGTATATAGTATCTAAAATGGCCATGATTCCTGTCTTCTGATAGTCATGCCTTTGTGTAATATCCTCTTTTTACTGATGGATGTGTAGTATACATATTAAGAGGAGTTATGAAATGGAATATATTGACAGCTCTTCACCAACCACATAAAAGAAGGTGATATCTAATTTTCTGATAATGTAACAAAATGAAATATGCATTCACTTAATCTTTATTAACTCCCTTTATAAATCTTTTCCACACAAATTCCATTATTATTTCATGTTTCATAGTTGCATGCTATTTCAAATAGCATTTAAAATACTGTATTCTATAGCCATATCTTTTTTGCAAATTTAGGAATGCCAAAAATTCTCAATTCCAAGAGGTTTTAACAAGAAGAACAATAATAATGAAATATATGCATAAACAAGTGTTCCTTTCCATCCACACTGAGCAAATTGCCCTCAATTTCACAATTATATTTTGTGTGAATTTCTGTATTTTTTATAGGTTTTCAATATTTATTGGGACCTTAAAATTCACCTTGTCCTAACTTGCAGATGGATGATCATTTAACTTCTGCTTGAATATTGAGACATCCAAAGTTCAGCATACTACCAAGAATGCCTAGTTCCTTTACAGGGGCCCCACTTAAAATTTGTCTAAGCTAAGTATCACAGTACAGCTACAAATTAAAGCTTTCCTGACAATCTTGTACTCCATTGTGGGGGCATTTCTAAGTTTGTCCTTCTCCCTCTGAAATGGATTCTTTCCTACAATAGCATATAATGATCTCGCTGTGTTCTGATGAGTTAAGCTTCTTTTGCATAATTCTTGGTTTTGATTTTTGAGGACATTTTGTCTTCACATTCTTTGCCCAAATTTTGAGAGAGCAAAAATAGTATCTTATACTTTCCCTAGAGAACTACTTCCTTAAAACTCTTTTTTTTTTTTTTAATTTTTATTTTTCAGTTGTGTTCTAATGGTTGCATTTGCTCCTACCAACAGTGAAATGACCATTCTTTCTAAGCACCCTTCTAAAGAAGGGAAGGAGTAAAATTTCCCTTGGTTTCCCATGATTTCCTCCATAAATTTCTGCATGCAATTGGAAGAATGAGCTCCGAGATGAAGAGTACCCTCTATCCAGATTACCTAGCTTCCAGTAAAGCGGGACAGAGGAAGAGGGGAAACTGTGTTTATGAAGAAGTTTTGAATATTAATCCATAAAATAAATGTTGGATATGCAAAAAATGTTGGATTTCTTTTTTTTTTTTTTTTCCTGAGTCAACCTAATTTGACATCTGAGTCCTTGTTATATGGAGGACTGATAAGTTTCTTCTTTAAGTTTCTATTTTTCAGTCCCAACTTCACCCTCCTGTGCAGTATCGTGCTCCAGGAACATTATTTCATGTCAAGAATGTGGAAAGCATATGCACCTCTGTCCATACATGCCAAGGTGGTTCTCTTTGTTGCTTTGCAGATGGTGCTCCTTCCATACATTCTAAAGCCATAGGTATTCTTGTACCTTTGCTTGTGTTTCCATGTACCTTAACTCATCACCTTGCATCTTTCTACTTTACTAGCACAAAGTCCTGGTCTGCTTGAAGAAAACACTTTTTAGTCTTTCATACAGAATATCTACCTCTACCCTTGCACTTTCTCTTTCTAACCTCCCCAACAAATATTCAATCTTAGATCTTTAACTTTTAATAATGAAAGTCAGGAAACCTTGAAGACTACTTTACCTTCCACTCTGACATCTTGCCCCTAGCCAATTGATGCCATATGCTTCCTTACTTAAGTTGTGGGAGTGAATATTAGCGGGTTAGGAAAAAATGGAAAGTTCAGTACAATAATTGACCTAAATGTATATTTTAAAATAATATCCCGAACACTCGCTTTAAAAAGAATTTAATATTCCCTTTCTTTTAAGTTCTTTATTGAAACTTACTTTCAAACTCCTCTCCCTCTGATGTACACTTCCACTTCAGTGCCCCTTGAAAACCCCTGCCTTAAATACTTGACTTCATTAAGATATTTTATTCAGTGGCCCCCTTTTGTACGTATTTTATTTTTTACTCAGTTTATATCTCAAAATTCATTTTTGTAATCACTCATTTGAAAATAATCTCAGCATCTTTGATTCTTCTTCTTCCATTGAATTCAATTGGCAATTCTAATCTTTATTGAACTGAACCATCCTTTGGCAAATACTTAAAACCTCGGGTGCCTGGGTGGCTCAGTTGGTTAAGCGACTGCTTTCGGCTCAGGTCATGATCCTGGAGTCCCTGGATCAAGTCCTGCATCGGGCTCCCTGCTCAGCAGGGAGTCTGCTTCTCCCTCTGACCCTCCCCCCTCTCATGTGCTCTCTCTCATTCTCTCTCTCTCAAATAAATAAATAAAATCTTTTAAAAAAATACTTAAAACCTCTTTTTTTTATCACCACCCTCAAATGATTATATTACCTCATCTTTTTTGCTATCATATTATAAACTAATATATTCTCACTCATCTGTTTTTTCCCATTCTTACCTATTAAAAGGATTAGGTCAGTTCCATAATTTCTTTTATATATTCTGTTATTTCTCTGTATATTTTCCTAAGTTGTCAATCTCTGCTAGAGCATACCTGTCAGCATGCAAACATGGTATCCCTACTTAGAAGTAAATAAATACATCTAATGCTTAAATCAATAAACCCTCCTTGACCCCACATTTCCTTCCATATATAGCCCCATGTCATTTTCTATTCACAACAAGAGTTCCTGGAAGAATTTTTTACTCTTACAGCTCTACTTTTTCTTCTTCCTGTCAGTCTTCAATCTTTTGCAATCAGACTTTCATCATGAGCTTTTCTCTCTACTCTCTTTCAGGTTACAAATAGTCCTCACATTTCCAAATGCAAAGGTCAAAACTACCCAAATTTGGCAAACTCTTTCCTAGAATTCTTAACACCTCCCCTTTATTTTTCTTCCTAGAACTTAACACTATCTAACATGCCATATGTTTTACATACTTCGTATTTTTCTTGTTTCTTGTCTGCCTCCTTTCTCCAGAATATAATCTCCATAATTGCAGAAATGTTTGCCCACTGTTATATTGCTTCACTGCTGTTTCTTTGGTTCCTGAAGAATCCCTAGCACAGAGTAGATTTTAAGTTCATTATTCTCTGTGGAATGATTGAATAAGGCACACTATTCTACTCCACTCTGTCTTCAACTAACAAGCTTGTTTAGATTTATTGACTACTATTGAAATATTGTTCTCCCTCTTGACTTCTAAGACAATACCCCATTCAACTTCCTAACTCACAGACTTTAACATTTTAGTGTCCTTTGTTGAATTCATGCTCTTCTATCCTTTTTCAAGGTTTAAGGATATATCCTGGGTACTATATCTTTCGGGATATTTTATCCCCCAGTAACTTTATTTATATCTATGATTATAAAAATTATGTACTGATGATTTTTTTTCCTTTTTTTCAGCTCTAGTGAGGTATAATTGACAGATTAAATTGTGAGATATTTAAGGTTTAATACTGATGATTTTAAATGAATAATTCTATCGCACACCATTCCTGGATTCTCCAAACTCACTATCTATCTGCCTACTTGACAACTCTATTTGGATGCTTTCTAGGTACCTGTAGCCCATGCTAGAAATTTTGATTTCCCCTTTTCCAATCTATTCCTCATCCAGCATTTCCCATCAGAGTAAATGATATTACCAGTCACCTAGTAGCAAAACCCACAACTCTTGGAGTCATCTTGTGCTGACTGAGAAACTCTAATTTACCTGATTCATCATCAGAGGCACATAGTGTGATATGTGATTATAAGCTTAAATGCTAAAACCTCACTTCTTCTACACCAAAATTATTTCAAATGTATTCACTCTCCTCCATCTTAACTATCATTTCACTAACCCAAACTACATTGCCTTTAATCCTGAATCACTAATATCACCTTATGACTGTTCTTTTTTCCTTTTCTTTCCTCTCTTCACTGAGTAGATGAAGAATACTTTAAAACGTAAAAAAAGATTATGTGATCTCCATGTTTAAATAGATTCACACTGAACTTGAAAAAAAAAATCAAAATTCTTTACGAAAGTTTGCAAGATCTTCCTTGATCTAGTTTGTGTGCTCTTATTCAACCTCATCTTGTGCTCCCCTTACTGTTTGTACTTCAGATACATTATTCTCCCAGCAGTTCCTAGAAGAGAAACTTTTGGGGGTTGCGGAGGACTTCAGTGACCTTGAACTTGTTTTTTCATATGCATGTAACATTTTGTCCTTTACTCTTTACCTGGCTAATTCTTTATTCTAAAAATCTCAGAGTAAATATATCCTCCCTGAGAATCCTTCTCCGACAAACCTATTCAAAAACAGGCTCTGCATTGTTCTTCCTAGGCAATGGCATACTTACCTCTTAGCACATCAAAAACTGTAAATTTTTAGTTGATTTTCTGTATTGCCTGCAGCTAAATATAATGTCAGCTCCATTTTAGCCAGAGCAGGCCTTTCCCATTTACAGTGGAATCCCCAGCACGTAGCTTTATACTTGGCATAAGTCAGGGATCACTAACTACTTGTTAAATGAAATAATGAAAATATTTTTTATAATAATGTCTTACGATGATGATAATTTAGAAACCATTTAATAGCCTCTGCCCAGGTAATTTATATTCATGAAATACTTAACAATTCTAGAGAGTAGACTTGTTTAGCCACATTTTTACATAATAGAACTAAGGCTCAGAGAGATTCAGTTAATGGCATTCAGGAAGAAAATGGTCCAGGCATGGTATGAATTCAAAGACTTATGGTGTGGTGTATGATTATAAGCTTCAAAACCTCTACCTCTACAACAGTCAATAATATTGAAAGAACTTTTGCCCTTCATTCCACCTCATATTTTTTTTCTTTCTTTTTTATATTCACATTTAAAGCAAGCACTTTTATGCCTCGATATTCATTGATATGTGAGAATTGTTATAAATATTTAAAAATGTTAAATTAGGACTTTGAAAAACATTCCATGGCAAAACCTTACATACTGCTTATATCAAAGTATTGCTATAACTTGATTATCCAGCATGTTGGATGAAACTGAAATGGTAGTTAATCAAATGTTCTGGTTAAATTAAAGTTTATTCATGTTGCTGTAAATGGTTCTGTTGCCCACTGTTCTAAAGCCTTTAATATAGAAGAATCTACTTGGAAAAATGCAAATCAATTTTTTGTACATTACTAAGGCTTTTGCAACACGCATTTCTCCTACTCCTCAGCATATATGAATACACAACAAAAGGTCCTTAGAGTTTAGATATCCAAAGCCCTCTCTAAAAATATGTTTTCTGTCTTCTGATAAGCTTCACAATCAGTGCCAGATTTTGCAATAAAGATTTGCATTGTGGTACATTACAGAACAGTTTCTATAAAAGTAGAGACATTGTGAAATGGAGGGGATCTCAGGAGTTTGGTTTATCCCTACACCTAGCAAAGGTTCTACCTCTGAAATAAAGCTTACAAAGAACTATTCAATTTCTACTTGAAATCCTTCAGTGCACAGATATTTTACAATTGAAAGATTGTAAAGTGGTAGCTTTAGGTCGGCACCATGTTTTGCTAAAAAGCATACCAGATAAGTTACCATACACATTGTGTCAATTAATTTTCATAGCATTCCAACAAGATAAATATGGTTAACTATATTTTGCATGTTAGGAAGCTTATTTCCTATTATTTTCCTTTATGTTCGTAGCTGGAACTTAGAATTCATGCTTGGTGTGCTGTTTTGTTTTGTTTTGTTTTGTTTTAAATACGGTTAAGTAAATCAAAATACTCTAATAAGGTCCATACAATAAAAGTTTCTTAGATACAACATAATGGGATTGTGATCAATTATGTTATTGGTGAATACAGATTTCTGACTGATATTATTGATGTTTTCTGATTTTACTAATATAAATCTAGAGCAGAAATTAGAAGATACTGGTGTTGTCCTATAAGATTGAAAGACTGAACATTCATACTTTTTCTCATTCTCTTAAAGGTCCATAGCAAAAGAATAAAAGGACTGAAGGAATTTGGAAGTAGTGATATCAGTAGATAACAGATTTTATCAACTGTTGATAATGACTAATGAAGCAGGAAAGGAAAGATGCTGCCTAAACTATAGGTCAGAGGGATGAGGGCCAATATGGAAGCACGTTAGCCTGAGAGTATCAGGTCAGCTCTTATCTTAGAACCTAAACTGTAGGTGTGTGAAATGGGAAGAATAAAATAGGATTCCCTGGCATCCCCTCATACACACATTTCCACATGAAATATACTTACTCCATTTATCACCCCCAAAAAAGTGAGTTGACAAGAGAGGGTTAGATTCAGAAAGTTACAAAAAAAAAATAAGCTCGAAAAAATTGAAGAGCCAATGTCCCAGGACGAAGACCCTTACATTTAAGCGTTTAGTTTTTCCAAAGTTTAACTGCTGATTCTCTGCTTTTTCACCAAAAGGGGCAAAGCCTCCCAGTTGAAAAACCCAATCATATGACTTAGGCTCCTAATTGGCTAAGCACCTCATATAAATAAATAAGTTATGCTCCTCATATATTTGAATCAGAACATGTAAATCCAGATAAACAAAGGAAAAAAAAAGAAGAAAAATACAACATATGACCCCCAAGACAACAAAATTCATGGAATGGAGCCAATTTAATAATAAACAAGAAACACTCTAACAGAATGCTTCATTGATAATATAAAAATAGAAAGTTATATAAAAAAGAAATATTCAAGGAATAGCAACAGAATTTTGAAAATATAAAAATCAGGGGCGCCTGCGTGGCTCAGTCGTTAAGCGTCTGCCTTCGGCTCAGGTCATGATCCCAGGGACCTGGGATAGAGCCCCGCATCGGGCTCCCTGCTCGGTGGGAAGCCTGCTTCTTCCTCTCCCACTCCCCCTGCTTGTGTTCCCTCTCTCGCTGTCTCTCTCCCTCTGTCGAATAAATAAATAAAATCTTAAAAAAATATATATATATAAATAAATAAATGGAATGTTTGAAAGAAAAGTAAATTAAAATATCTCAAAATCAGGAAATAATATAAAGAAGACAAAATATGAGAGAAAAATTATAAACATAGAGGACTAATTCATGCATGGTAAGAAATTACAAGATAATTTACCAAATAAGCAAAAAAAATTCAATATCAGATTAAAAGTTTCACTTATCACATGTATTGGGGGAAAAAACACACATCAAGATATATCATTTTGAAATTAAAAGAAATCAAGGATAAAAAGATATTTCCCCAAATCCATAAAGAATATATCACCACTTATATAATAATAACAAGAACAAAAATAAAGATTTTCTGATAAAGGAGTTAAACTCAGGCTGGTATCATTTTTCTAATGAGCTTTGCTGTGTGCTAGAGACCCGGGCTGGAGCAATATTATTCTCAACAAGTTACTTTGGACTTGTTCTCATAAAATAAGGAAATAAACTGAAAGAGAGAAGACAAGGGAACTAGAAAATGTCAATCAAAGAGAGTAGTGTAAGAATCTGTTCAAGTAGCCCCCAAAATAATTAGTAAAGGATGGGAGTAACAAGGTGGAGTTTTCTGAATAAAGGTTTAGAAACACGAGAACAATTGCAGAGATCAGTTCTTTGGGTAAACACTGGGATAATAAACAAGAAATAAAATGGAATACAAAATGAATTAATTATAGTGCATTACTTGGCTTTCAAGTGAAAATGTGCAGCTGATAGTAATAGTGAAGGAAACTAGAATATGTACCCCCAAATATACCACTTTAGAATAAAAATTATTTTGATATAAAGGCACTTAAAGAAACACCAAGTACAAGGGGAGTGCTCTGACTCTCCCTTTCTACCTTAAAAGCCAAGATAAAACCCCCATTTAGAAGATGTCCTTATACCAGAAGAAAAATAACATTCTTATCATCCAAGACCGGAAGTTGAAATAGGTTTTGTTAAAATAATTCTTATTTTCCTTTAGTCTCCCATGTAGTTTAGTTACTTTTCCACAATCGCCTCTTTGTTCAATCTAGTATAAAAGCATTTAGTCTGCCACTTCTTCAGGTCTTCATGTCCTTATGAGGGTTCCTATGTTGGGTAAAATTTGAATTAAATACGTGTGTATGCCTTTCTCCTATTGATCTGTCTATGTCAATTTAATTCCCAGGCTCAGCCAAACCTCTAAGAGGGCAGAGGCAGTATCTTGCCTCCCTTATAATACTAGGCAGCATCTATTTATTTTCAACTTTTGAAATCACACAATATATCTGAGGCTATAAACTAGTTGTCTAAGTCAAAATGTAGTTGAAAATGTGGATTTTAGTCATTAGTGTCATTTAAAGGCATAATTATTAGGGCATTTCATATAAAATATATTGTTTCCAAACTCTCTCAAAAAACTCAGAAAGTATGGATTCCTATTTCTATATGTCAAAAATAAGCTGCAGTAAAATAACTGCAGTTTTTAGATTAAATTTGCCTTCCCTAATTTTCCATAGTACTCACACTATTTGCCCCATAAAAAAATGAAAAATTTCATTAATATTAAGCCTAGCTTTATATTTTCAATAAAATGGTTTAAAATTAATTTCATACACAAATGTATTAGGGTCCTAAGGCTGCTGTACAAATTATGACAAACCGGGTGGCTTAGAACAACAGAAATTTTTTGTCTCAGAGTTACGGAGGTCCGAAGTCTAAAATCGAAGTGTTGACAGGACCAACCTCCCTCCAAAGGCTCTAGGGAGAATTCTTTCTTACCATTTCCAGCTTCTGATGGCTCCGCGAGCTCCTTCTCTTAGGAACTCCAATCTCTGCCTTTGTCTTCACGCGGTCTTCCCTCCTGTGTATCTAAGTCCCAAATCCCCCTATACCTTTCTCTTCTAAGTATACCTGCCATTGGATTTAGGCCCCATACTAAATCTGGGAAAGACCATTTTTCTCAAATAAAATCACATCCAGAAGTTCCAGGGTGAGGATATGGGTATATCTTTGGGGGGCTACCATTAAACCCATGCTATTATTACAAAATAAACTATTATTAGAGCAATATATTTCAAGAAAAATGGGAGACATCACATTCTTGGAGGGAAAGAGATAATTTTTTCGTGTTTAATTTTTAAAAGCACATATGCAGTGAGTGACTATAGTTTGTGTCACCATGGGATAAAGTACAACTCATGTACAGAAATAGACATGTACAAAATTGAATGCCATGATAGAGAATTAAAATTACAATTATAAAAATAAGGTATGGGGGCACCTGGGTGGTTCGGTCATTGGGCACCTGCCTTAGGCTCAGGTCGTGATCCCAGCGTTCTGGGAGGGAGCCCCACATCGGGCTCCCTGCTCATCAGGGAGCCTGCTTCTCCCTCTCCCACTCCCCCTGCTTGTGTTCCCTCTCTCGCTGTGTGTCTCTCTCTCCCTGTCAAATAAATAAAATCTTCAAAAAAAAAAAAAAAAAAGGTATGGGCTACTGTAAGACAATTCAATAGTATATTGAAAGAAAACTTCTTAGTAGATGGTGAGTATATAAAAGAGTGTCTTTTGAGTATAGTAAAAGCCAGTTGCCTTAAATACAATCACAAATTTGTTAATATGAATTCAACTAAAAACTCTCTAACCTTTGTCTTTGGAAAATATGAATAAAAACTTCCTACTGAAATTCTGTGGAAAAGATAAAATGAAATTGAGACATATCCTATTGCAGCTGATGACTACACAGATATAAAAAAATACTACAATGTTGTAATATTTAATTATTAACAATTTTATGCAGTTAAAAACCCTTTGGACATTATGTTCAAAATACTCAATATTCTGATACGACTTATATGTATTTGGAAAAGTACTTAAATCCTTATGTAGAATGATCAAAATAAATGTTAGTATAGATCAAGAGTAAGAAAAAAAATTCCATAAGCCAAATCTGGCTAAACTTAGTTTTGTAAATAAAGTTTTATTTGAACACAGCCACACTCCTTTATCTATTGTCCATGGCAGTTTTCCCACTCCAGCAGTAGAATTCAGTAATTCTATTAGAGAACCTATAGCACACAAAGCCTAAAATGTTTAGAAACTGGCCCTCTACAAAAAATGGTTGCTATCCTCTGCTATGAATCATCACCTCACCATACAACTTTCTGAGATAATGGAAATATTCTACGTCTGTGCTCTGAAGTAGGGTTGCTACTAACCACATGTGGCTATTGAACATTCTGAAGCGTGGCTAGTGTGACTGAAATGTTCATTTAACTTACATTAGTTTAAAGTTAAATAGTTATATGTGGTTGGTGACTACGTTACCAGACAGTGTAACTATGGTATTCCAGCTGTGGAATATAATGTAATTTTAGTGAAAAATACTTATACAATGTGGCAGCATTTTTTTCAAGAATTCAGGTTTAAATACATTATTTGCACCATGTACAAGTAATTCTTTAATGCAAGAAAGTTAAAATTTTAATGAAAAATCTTTGAATTTAATAATTAACATAGTGTTACAGACCTTTGAAGTGTTCCAGTAATATTAATGCTTTTCTAGGTATGGTTAAAAGCACAACATGGTTGATTATTACAAAGGGGATGGTGATTTGAAATGATGTTGAAGACATTTTTTGGACTACTGAAAGAAATAAAGTTGTCCCTGTCATCTAAATCATGCTTTGATTTAAGATAAGGTGGGGTCCAAAATTAGCTTTTTGTTTGTTTGTTTTTTGACATAAAACCTATCAACAGTTTGGACATTTCCCGGTAATTACTTTGAAGCATATATACAAAAGTATATAATTCAATTTGCTCCTTCTTAGTAAAATGGTTTCTTTGGGAAATTCATTTGGTAATAAGAAATAATCTGACCCAATTTCCTATGCAGATATAAGTTTTTGGAAGTGAAAGCAATACTCTGAGCTACATTCTTATAAACTGTGGAATTAAAGACTGAATTTTAGAAAATGTTCTCTGATTTGCTACTTTATGAAAATGAACTAACATTGTTCAATTCACCTCTCTCAATGAATATTGATAGTGCGAATGAAGAGCTTCAAGTGGAAGTTATTGAACTACAATAAAATGTGATACTGAAAATTAAATATGGTAATGCTGGTATATTAGAACAGTAAAAATACCTTGGGACATGTTACCATAAATATAAAAACCATTGTGAAAAGATTATATCCATCTTTGGAAGCACTTACAATGGTGAACATCTGTATTCTACTAAAACTGAATATAATTCAATATTTTTCCATGTTAAATGATTCAAAGCTGACTTCTTACTGCACAATAGGACCCAAAGTATAAGAATGACATGGCTATTTCTTGGTGTAGAAGAAAAGGTGCCAAGTATCTAGAACCAAATAAAAAATAATAGATTTGAAAAATAGTATATGCTATCTTTAAATGTGTCTATTTTTAATATGAAATGTAAAATGTACCATTCAATATCATGTATAACACAATTTTAATATTTTTAAATTATATAAGCAAAATAATACATCTTTTATATATAATAGTATATGTCAATAATAATAATAATAATAAGGAAACAAAGAGTTGAGTTTTATTTCTCATAGTTAATTTTTTCTTATTTCTGTCCTGAATCAGTTCTGTATGTTTACAACATTGCCTTTTTGGCATTTGAGTTTCTGACTTTCACAACAGACAAAACAAAGGGGACTTCATTTATGTGTACAGAAAGAAAATTATTAAACATGAATATGTAGAAGTACAAATAATAGTAGTTGGGAGATTACAGGATGTAGAGCTATGCTGAGAAGTGTAGGCATGCAAATACATCTGGCCCTTGAACAACGTGGGTCCACTTACAAGCAGATTTTTTACAGTATATTACTATAAATGTATTTTCTCTTTGTTATTATTTTCTTGTTAACATTCTTTTCCCCAGCTCATTTTATTAGAAGAAGACAATATATAAGACATATAATATGCAAATTATATGGGGTTTTTTAAAAATTTTATTTATTCATTTGAGACACACAGAGAGAGAGAGCATGAGCAGTGGGAGAGGCAGAAGCAGGCTTCCCGCTGAGCCAGGAGCCCGATGTGGGGCTCAATCCCAGGACCCCAGGATCATGACCTGAGCCGAAGGCAGACGCCCAACCATCTGAGCCACCCAGGCACCCCTGCAAATTATATGTTAATCAACTGTTCATGTTATCAGAAAAGCTTCTGGTCAACAGTAGGCTATTAGTAAAGTTGTGGGGAAGTAATAAGTTATACATGGACTTTCAACTGTGAGGGGGGTTGGCACTCTGGTCCCTACATTGTTCAAGGGTCAACTATAATTTTGTTTTACAATTATAATGGGCAGGAGGTTATATCTAGAGTTGTTAGAACAATAAATAAAAGCACAGTAGTATTACTTACATTTATAATGGTAATAAAGGGAGGAACTGAAAACTATCATTAAAATAGAAGGGGCGTCTATATCTGTGCAACACAAAGTGTGATAATATAATCAAAGTAGGAAATTAATTGATAGATTAAGAAAAAGTAGAATAAATATATTATTTTTAAAAATGGAGGAAAACAAATATAGAAACTTTAAAACAAAAGTGAAATCAATTCCACATGGGAAGTTGACTTGGGCTTATGAGAAGCAGATAAGGAACCACTGCTATTCATTCAGCAGAATATAATTGTTTAATTGCTTAGGGAAAAACTATTTAGAATATATTTAAAGTTTTGAAAAACAAACCACATCAAAATAACAAAACACATATCTTGTAATCTGACAAATTTAATAATCTCTCCTCTTCCTGGGAAGAATAAAAAATAGGGGAGCAAGAAGTGAATGTAGAATTCTTTACCCCTATACTAGCCTTTTGCCTTTATTTTTAATAACTATACATGTATTTTGAAATACACATAATAAAACATCCACTGAAATATTGTCCATCAATCATTCAATACTCCAACCTCAAGAAACTAACATTTTAGTTAGGGACACAACTGAAAAGTAATTATTTTAAAAAATCATAAGCATGTTAGGCAAATTACAAAATAGTGCAGATATATACCTAGCAATGTGTCTCACGTGGCCAATGCCAGATCAGGGAATATTTACTAGAGAAAGCCACAGTCAATGTCTTACATAATTCCTGATTGATGTGCTAATATGTGTATGACATAACACTATATCTAGAAGGTATCATGTAATTCTAGAAATATAAAGCCACCAAGTAACCCTCTTGAAAGGTATTTGGTAACTTCAACAGAATTTATCTGCTTGTCAATGTCTTTTAAATGTTACTATTTGTACATTTGTAGAATCATGGTTAGTAAAAGCTACCACTGTGGCAATTTCTAGAAAATAAAACAAAAAAAATCATATTGATTGCAAATCTATCTTTTTAACACAAAATTACAGAAGTTAGGAAAGCACAAAGAACTTTTATTTTCTTGAACCACTTGACAGTAAGTTGTAGAATTGATACCATATCAAGCCCCTGATGTTAATATGATTTTTATTATAAACAAGAATACTCTTCAATACCGCTTTCAATATCAGTGAATCAACACTGATACATTACTACCATCTAATCCTCAGGCTACATTAAAGTTTTGCCAAGTGGTATCCTAATGTTTCTTAGAGAAAAATAATATAGTTCAGAATCATACATAGGAAATAATTCTCTTGTCTCTATAATCGCCTTCAAGCTGGAGCAGTCTTCAGTCTCTTTGTCTTAATGAATTTGACACTTTTGAAGATTAGAGGCCAATTATCTTATAGATCAGACTTCACTCCAGGATTAGCAAATGTTTCCTTGTGATTTGATTTAGGCTTTCCATCTCTGATAAGAATATCACAGGAATAATAATGTGTTCCCTGTATTGCACCTGATCAAGTATCATATGATTTTAATTTGTCTCCAGTTACTGATGGTGTTCATCTTAATCACTTGCTTATGGTGGTGTTTGTCAGGCTTTTCTATCATGTCATTGATGTTTTCCACTTTTAAATTAATATGTACTCAGGGAGAAGTTACATTCATACCTTATACATTTTCCATTCCTAGTCATACTTTCAACTTATTTATTAATCTATTGATATCTGTATAAAACCCATGGTTTTCTATTTTATTAAATGCATTGAGATCTTTTAATATCATTATTTAGTTTGATGTTAAAATTATTCCTGGATTGGTCAGGGGGAGAAGCTCTCGCAAGTTGGCTCCTGTGTTCTTTTGACATGTCCCCATAATTCTTTGACCACTTTATTTTCATGGACAACAAGATGTTTTAGAATCATTTTGTACTTTCCATGAGCCAAAATTAGAATCAACCATTTCTACAAGAAGCCTTGGTTTCTTTTAGAGGGAAATAATACAGGTATATCTCAGATATATTGTAGGTTTGGTTCAATACCACTGCAATAAAGCAAATATTGCAATAAAGCAAGTCAAATGAATTTTTTGGTTTCCCAAACTTCTGCATATAAAAGTTACATTTACAGTATAGTATACTCTAATAAAGATGCAATAGCATTATGTCTTAAAAAACCAAACATACATACCTTAACTTAAAAATCTTTAATTGCTAACAAATGCTAACTATCATCTGAGCTTTCAGTAAGCCATAATATTTTTGCTGGTGGAGGGTCCTCCTTCAATGTTGATGGCAACTGACAGATCAGAGTGGTGGTTGCTGAAGGTTGGGGTGTTTTTGGCAATTTCTCAAAATAAAACAATGAGATTTGCCGCATCAATTGACTCGTCCTTTCACGAACGATTTCTCTGCAATGTGTGATGCTGTTTGATAGCATTTTACCCACAATAGAACTTCTTTCAAAATTGGAGTCAATCCTCTCAAATCCTGCTGCTGCTTTATCAACTAAGTTTATATAATATTCTAAATCCTATGTTGTCATTTCAACAGTCTTTAGAGCATCTTCACCAAGAGCAGATTCCATTTCAAGAAACCACTTCTTTTTCTAATCCATAAGAAGCAACTCCTCATTCATTAAGTTTCATTATGCGATTGCAGCAATTCAAATATAATAATAATGAGGAAGTTTGAAATATTGCCAGAGTTACCAGAATGTGGCAGAGAGACCCAAAGTGAGAAAATTCCACTGGAAAAATGGCACCAATAGACTTGCTTGATGCAGCATTGCCACAAACCCTCAGTTTGTAAAAAAATTACAATATCTACAAAGTATAATACAGCAGAGTGCCAAAAAATGTGGTATGCCTGTATTTAGAAGTCAAGAACATGTTCTGGTTATGTTCATGGTGAATGAGGAGTCAATACTAATAGCCCTTCTCAGGGAATAGATCTAGAGAATATACATAAGAATGTACATACAGTCATATACACACAAAATTAAATCTCAGTCTAATCTAATCTAATCTAATCTATCCAACTATTTATTGGAAATCATGTCTTCACCCTGATGTATCCAATCAAACACCACAAGATTAATTCTAGTTTTCTCACTTTTTGTATTTTTAACTTCCTTCTCCACTCAAGAAAACTGCTTCTAGGGCGCCTGGGTGGCTCAGTTGGTTAAGCGACTGCCTTCGGCTCAGGTCATGATCCTGGAGTCCCGGGATCGAGTCCCGCATCGGGCTCCCTGCTCGGTGGGGAGTCTGCTTCTCCCTCTCCGACTCCCCGTTTGTGTTCCCTCTCTTGCTGTGTCTTTCTCTGTCAAATAAATAAATAAAATCTTTAAAAAAAAAAAAAAAAGAAAACTGCTTCTATTATTTTAAATGTCTTTATTTTTTTTAAGATTTTATTTTTGAGTAATCTCTATTCCCAACGTAGTGCCTGAATTCACACCCCTGAGATCAAAAGTCACATGCTCCACTGACTGAGCCAGCCTGGCATCCCTACGTTTACTTGTTTTCCTAATTGCATGTATCTAACCGATATTCCATCTCTACAGGCACATGCCCCCTGCACAGATACCTCTAGTCCCTGCATACATTCTGACTTCCACTGTGGGCAATGCCCCCCTCCATGGATGTCCTCCTCACCATATCTGATACTTTGACTTTAGGGTTTTTTAAATATATAAATCTCACTTTTGTGCATCTCTAATTTTCACCACAGTCTTCAATTTTTTAAAGCTATTTGACTTTCTATTTCAATTAACACTAACATGCATGAAAATATTTTGTTGAATGTATATAACGCATTATCAATACATTATAGCCATCACTGTCCGTGTGTCACATTATCATGACACTATTTCAGGACTGCATCCCCCACAGTGGGCACACTCTATAACGTATTTTTCATGCTATGATAACTTTTCCCACTGAAGAGTGCACTAAGATATTGTGTTGCAATATCTAAAAGATACCTATGTATGTATATGTATTTTAAAAATTAGTATGATTATTGGTGTTTAATCAGGACACACATGTTATTTAAATGTTATTGATATTATGATTAGTTTGGACTTAGAGTAGAGCCTTAAATTGTCCTCATGTATATGAACAAATACATGACACTATTTTAGTCCGTGTGTGTGTGTGTGTGTGTGTGTTTTGTTTTTTTAGGACTAGGTTTTGTGAGGCTGTAAGCGTTTGTAGAAATCCACTGAACAGAAAATGAGCATAACATGTTGGGAAAGAGCATAGATTTTTTATCAAGGCATCTTGATTTAAAATTCCAGTTCTCCTTTTATTCTTTATACGTTTTGGGAAAAAATTACTTGACCAATTTGTTTCACTCCCTCTTCTCCAAAATGATGATTAAAGAGTATCTACCTCACTGAGTTATGGTGAAAACTAGATGTGTTACTATAAATAAAATAGCCTGACATATAGTATAGACTGTGTGTTAACTATTATTAATGCAATATTAAAATATTATTTCCTCAAGATGATATTAATACAATGTGTCAAATGTAAAGCTTTATTAAATTTCACCTTTCACTGGAGGTCTCTCTTTATGTCTAAGGATATTTAGAAACCAAACTGGTCAATCCCAACTAATTTGCTTATATATGTTAGAATATGGGAATGTTATCTAATTTGATTTCTGTTTCATGTTACCTGACTCTTTTTAATGAATATCCTTCCAGCCAAATTGAATAAGGAAATTGTTAAGTGGCAAACACTTTAGTGAGTTTAGTAAAAGAAACACATAACTGTGGATATCTGGGGAGAACAGCTTGTATTTGCCAGCAAACTAGCCAGAAGGCACATTTAACAATTTTTTCAATCCTTTCACATTTGACAAGTAAAGAATATCCACTGTTTCATGTTTTTCCAAAGGACGGATTGTCCACTTTTATTCACTCTTTCCCATAGCTATCTAAACACCTGAGCAATAACTATTTTTTCATCTTTCTGCCCTGCTTGAGCTACTCATCAATATCTATTTTTTGTTCTCTCCTGTTTTGGAGGATAGATGTCCTTGATTTGAGTAGACTAGTGCTGATTTCTGGTATCAAAGGCTATTTCACTATCTATAGTCTTCAAAGACAATTCAAAGTAACCTTTCATCCTCTTCCTTATGGACCATCATTAATGAAACTTGCATTTTTAATGTTACAGTCCTGCTGACCACCACATCTGAAACCACAAGAATGACAGTGCATGCAAAACTCTATCCTACTGTGCTTTTGTTCACTGCCTTGTGAAATTGAGATCTAGTGCAAAAGTCATGGAGTTTTGATACTTCACTTTGAATGGAAGCTTTGTTGTTTTGGCACCAGAAATGAAAAACCTAAGAAGAATTGTTAGTTTACAAAGTTGGATAGCACTGAAATGTTAAAAAAAAAAAAGGAAAGAAAGAAAGGAAGTAAAAGTAAAGTGGAAAATATATGCCATGAAATGCTGCAAACCGGGTCATGGAGTTGTCCCTTGCATGATGGAAGCTTTCATGTACTACATTTGGTTAACTTCAGAAATTTAGATGTGTTGGGCTCAACTTACATTATTCAGGTTATTCTTTATAAGATCATCTTAATGACCAATTAATTGATTGCAAAGCATTGGTAAACCTGTTGTACATGGTTTATCCAGAAGAAGTCATTAGAATTAGTTAGGTTTATGCTTTAATAAAGACCTTTCCAAAGTCCTTGACAAAGATTAACTCATTTAGATAAGTACATGTTGTCACTGGTTCTATCAACGAACAAATAAGAATTCATCTGTGAATTCATCTATGTTTTGAAGATTTAGAGAACTAATTTCAGAAATGGGATGAATTTTCAAAGTTGGGTACTTAGTAAATGTAGACAATAGTATAGAAAGCTACCTTAAAAAGATATCATAATTGCTTTCTATAAAAGAGGATGACAGACAGAATCATTCAAAGGATGAATGAAAAGTGACATATAATTTTCTACATATAGGTAGATTTTCAAGCCATACCAATCCCTGAAATATACTTCCAAATAAACATAAACAAATCCATACTTGGGTTAAGCTAGTCTTTTATGGTAATGAGAAGCAGTGTGTCATAGAAGTAGAGCAAAATTAAAGTAAAACAAAACAAAGTAACATTCAGTAGCAATAGTGCCATGTTTTGTATTCATTCAATCAATAAATTATGTTATGAATCTACTATGCTCAGACACTATGCTAGGCATTTATGATGCAAGAGTGAATTAAAAAAAAAAAATCTCCTTCCACCTTAAGAATGTACATTCCACTATGATACTGGGAAATTACCTAAACACTGAAAGTCAGTCATCTAGTATATAAAATAGAAGTAATAGGAGTACCCCATCTGGTGGCTGAAAATAAAATAGATTATTCCCTTGCCCATAATCAATGATCAATGTTACCTTTCATTATTCTTGTTGCTACCACCATCATCATCACTGGAATCCTAGATAAAAAATAATTATTATATTTGTCCTGTATTATCATAAACAGCACAAATGCTAATGATTAGATTTGTACAAAATGATTGAAAGGGATTTACATCTTTTTACAAAATGGTTCTAAAGGACAAATATTATTTTTTCTAGCATAGCACACATGAGACCATTTCTAAACATGATTTCTGGATGATTAATATAAAAGCTGACCCACATACATTTATTAATGTTCTTTTGGAGTAAACTATACCAATAAAATTGTTTAAGAAGATAAATATGTAGAGAAATTTTTGAGATCACAACTTTTTAGGTTGTTCAGTAATTTGATGATGTTGTTTGTCCCTTATTTCTCCAAAAGTAATTGTATACTTTTAGACTTGAAATCCATCCACCATCCCCCATCCATCCAATTGTATAGTTAAATCCTTCAAGAGACTTCCACTTTTTTATGTTCTCTACTATCTTAGTAGAAGGATATAAAAGTCATTAAAACACAGTTTTGTCCTTGAAATAGAAACAGTAGAATTGGAAATACAGGTAAGTGCACATATTTATATTGATTCAATTATATGACAGAAATTATTATTTCAAAAGCATCTATTCTGCCACCATATCTATATCTCCTTTTATGTGCCCATGACATCCACTGCAAGAGCCAGATAAATCACCCAACACAGCTTCCTGAATTTCAAGTTCTAGGTTGAGGCTAGTTTGCTTTTCCAAATCTGCTTTGAGTCCTCTTCCTCATTGGCTTCCTTTATGACTATTCTTATATGGCTTAATATCATAACTCCTTCTCTTTGTTAAGTGTGATTTATTGAATTTATTTTGGATTCTAAGACCTGAGCCTGGTTTTGTACATTTTTATGTAACTCTAAGAGAGACTGGCTTTTTACCATACACTAGACCTGGGTATTTGAGCACGTGGTGCCATATACTCCAAGTATGCAAGGAAATGGAGAGCAAACAACAAAAATATAAGGGCCTAGGGAATTACAGGGAATAGTTGATTCACATCTTGCATGAAAGGTGGTTTTTGGACGGCACATGAAACAAGAGTTGTACTTAATACGAGGCCAAAAGGAGATAGGCATTACATCAGAATGAGTTAAATACTGCAGATGTTTCCTCCAGCATTGGAACAGATTTAACAGTAGGTGAAGGAATTGGCTAGTAGTAATATTCATTGTAATAAAAAATGACACCATCAATAGCCCTGTGTCACACATTACTTAAGCATATATTAATCCACCTAATTTTCTAATAATCTTAAGCAATAGTTACTCCCCCAGTTTTATAAATGAGGCAGTTTAGACCAGAGTGAGTATATGGAAGAGTTATAGTATGCATGCAGCCCATTATCCAGATATACGGAGGCTTTAAATAAAAGCAAAGGAATTGCTGCTT
Organism: Mirounga leonina; assembly: GCF_011800145.1. NCBI lineage: Eukaryota > Metazoa > Chordata > Mammalia > Carnivora > Phocidae > Mirounga > Mirounga leonina. The sequence continues at coordinate 48,849,312 of NW_023270316.1, forward strand.
ATAAAATGTTATCATATTCATCTAAATTTCTCATAGCTGGGAGAGAGTTAACTCTTGTGACTCTGTTAGTTAAGTGCAAGTTCTCTGGAATAAGCTTTCCTAGGTACCAAATTCTGCCACTTCCTATTTCCTAGGCACCAACTTCCTCCACTACCAATTCCACCACTTGCTCTGTGGGATCTTAAACAAGTTACTTGATCTCTCATGTCTGTTTTTCTCATCTGAAAGCAGTGTTGTGAGACATCACTTCATATAAAGCAGTTAAGATTATGCTTGGCAGTTAATAAGCATTCAGTAAATGATATCTGCTCTTGTTAATTAATATTTATTATCATGTACTATTAATTCTTCCCTTTAACTATCTTCAAATGGTATGTTATTCTACTCTTTTTATGTCTCAGCCTAAGATATTTCCACTTATTCCCTACTCAAAAGAATGAAGATTCGTTTCTGTCACAGTGCACATCTATTCCTGTCTCTGTCCTCCTAATTTATTTATTTTTTAGATAGTATCATTTACCTTTAAATTAGGAGTCAAAAAGTCACTGTGTCCATGGAACAGGCAATTAATTCGCCCCCTTTGGCCCTTCTTTGAGCTCCTGTCCTCTCTTACACCTTCCAGCCCTGAGTTGAAGGTGTGTGGATTTATGCTTGTCAGATTGGCTCTCGTTTTTAATTGGATAATCTGGTATTTTCTCCCACAGAAGCATCCATTAAACAGACTTCCACAGCCTTCCTACCTTCCAGGAAATTGCTGAACTCTTTTATTTACTATGTTCCCTCCCTGTATCTTTGCTTATCTACCTACAAACTTAGAGTTACATTTTAATTTTAATTTTTAATTGGTTTACTATAATTTACATTGATTCTGAAGAAGATATAGAGAAATGTGTGTGCTCACTTCTTATTCTTACAGGCCTATCTTGGTCTTTCTACAATTGGGAGTGAGACAATAAAATGATCTACTAATTAGGGTAACATCAAAGAAGTGTTCAGAAGTAAATTCTGGGTTTTAAACTTTTTAAACTTTATTTTAAGGATTTTTTTCACATTTTCTATTTTACATAAGTAATGTGAATGGGAAGTTTATAGGATCTTATTTGAGGGAAGTCTTGTTGGTTATCAGGGGATATAGAAATGTTTTAATGTAAGCAATGGATAATATTACCATAGAGATGTACTTTAGTATTTTTTACTCACTTAAAAATGACTTATACTCTCTTCTAAGCATGTTTATGTGTGTGTACATATTTATGAGTATGTATAAATATATATGTATGTATCTCTCAGTATACTTGATGATTCTATCACAGAAAGCAAATATTCTAACAGAAAAAAAAAACAACTTTGGGATTTCTCATGTCAATTGTAATTTTTTTTTTTGTATTTTATAGAAAACATCTTTATCTCTAATGCTTTGGACTATAAATGTCAGCTTATAATAAAGCAACTATAAACAACCAAAGAAATCTGTATCTGTTTATACCAATGCATAGGTGATTTCAATCAGAAATATATGCCACAGTAGGAAATGGAGCTGGAAATATACCAGGTGGAAGAGAGGCAGATTAAGTCAGTATGATCTTACTCTGTTGATATTTTGCAATTAGAATTACTAATGATTTCCAACATTAAAATTAAGACTCATTTAAAATATAGTAATTTTAATATAATATTCCCTTGAGACTACTATGACATTCCTAAAGTGTATGCATGGGAAAGAACAGCAGTTAGGGTACCTTTGTATGAGAAGTATGTTTTTGTTATTTTTATTGTAGGAAATGGAGGAGAAGTGTTTCAATCAGCGGACTTCTAAAAGGTGAGACCGAGGTCATCAGTTGACATAGAACAGCCATGTCTCTAAAAGCAAAACAGATCCCTTAATAAGCTACTTCTCAAAATGAACATGGCTTATTTAACACTAGAGAATAGAAGTATTAAACACAAACGCTCCCATCTGTGTATGTTTCCAAGTATATCACAAAATAGATGTTTTTTGTGTCTGTTCTTCAGCTGCTATTCTTTTGAGCAGTTTGCTTCATGTTCTTAAGCAGTCCAGAGTTAGTTGTTAAATTCTAGAGAGCAGGCTGTGTTTGAAAGATCTTAGAATTCTGAACTTCACTCTTGGTATGGCTGAAAATGTTCCCTGATTGATCTCTCTCTTGCATATCTCATTATGTTCCCATGCTCACTTAGGATTGGATATAAAGAAGTGTAAAAGAGATGAGTAGTTTCTGAACCAGTAGTCATTTGCTGCAATGCAGGGCACTTGTTTTTAGCCATCATCTTTCTTATCTTTACACATCGACACATTTCTAAACTTTTAAAAATCAAATAATTCTTATTTATCCTTGATAAATAGTAAATAATTGAGTTCAGTCATCAGCTTCTATTTCCTTTTTTAAAAATATATTTATTTATTTGAGAGAGAGAGCATGAGGGGTGGAGATGGAGGGGCAGAGAGGCAGAGGGAGAAAATCTTGAAGCAGACTCTCCACTGACCGGGGAGCGGGGGGAGGGCTTGATTTCAAGACCCATGAGATCAGGACCTGAGCCAAACCAAGAGTGGAGGCTTAACTGACTGAGCTACCCAGGCATCCCAGCTTCTATTTCCTTTTATGACAGTTAGATTTGTGGAGTTTAAGCGAATAGCATCTCAAAGGTGTCCTTATATCCAAATAGTAGTTGAAATGAAAGCCGAGTAGTAACTATTCTTTGTAATGTCTTTGTACTAGGTCCATAGTCATAACTTACATGCAATTGACACTTTGTAATTTATAGAACAAAACATAAACAAAAGCAAACCATTCCATGAAGATCCTTTACCATTTCATCATTTGTTTTCCCTCGTTTGTGATTTCACAATATATATTATTTTAAGTGGAGCTGTTAGAGTGTATAATAACTCAAAGTATAAGCCACTTAAACCAAACTCAGCTTTTTGATGTCCTGCTAACCACAAATCCTATACTTCAGCAGCACAGAAATTCCCAGGGTCTATGTGGTGAATAGAACAGTGCTGAAAAATGAGCTCCAGTGTATCCCGGAATTACCACAGGGATTAATTTCCATTTCAGCTATTAACAATCATTTTTATTCATACAACACAACTGCTAACAAATTCTAGGCAATATGCCAACCTTGGGGACTCAGATATAAAAGACTTGGGCCCTGTCCCCAATATGTGGAATATGTTGTGTGGATTTTGAATTTCTAGTCCTCTTAGAAAAATATTTCCGTTTCATTTGGTCAAGTCCTCTGAGAAAAGTGGGGCATTTATTTAATCAAGACAATAATACAGGTCTTTACAGGATCCTTTGAATCACTAAAGCCACTCTAGAGCTGACTTTACTTTTTAGAATGGATGATAAGGTTATTTTTCTTTAAAATAGACAATTGAAATTTATTTTGAGAAAGATTTTTTTTTTAGTTAAAAAGTTTACATTATCGAATTTAAACTCTCAACAGATTATCACAGTATTTTTCAGACATATTTATTATTACTACATGATCCATGAAAATAAACCAAAGAAACATTAAGAAAATCTGTAAACATGTCTAAGTATTAACTATACGTATATTTGAGATTGTCTATTTTTTTCTTACCTATGAAGTATAACAATCTCGATTAATACTTGTATGGATAGAGGATTTTGTCAGTTAGATGTGTTTTGAATGCTATTTCTGTTATGTAATAGTGACCTTGAAGATCTAGTTCATTTGTTCTAAAATAAATTCTGTTCTCTGTTATCTGTCAATAAAAGATCATCATTAAACATTTTGCAAAATGTTGTTTAAAACCATAAACTATTCTATTTACAAAATAATACATGTGAAATACTTAACAAATAGCTCTTATTTGCGGATATGTATTGTATGTGTGTAGGTAGAAGACATTCACACATGTACTTACTTTTTGTATTACAAGAAGAGTTTGAAGCAATTTGAAACAATGAACAAAGACTAAAAATTACTGGGGGCGCCTGGGTGGCTCATTCGTTAAGTGTCTGCCTTCGGCTCAGGTTATGATCCCAGGGTCCTGGGATCGAACCCCGTGTCGGGCTCCCTGCTCCGTGGGAAGTCTGCTTCTCCCTCTCCCACTCCCCCTGCTTGTGTTCCCTCTCTCACTGTGTCTCTCTCTGTCAAATAAATAAAATCTTTAAAAAAAATAAATAAATAAAAATAAAAATAAAAATTACTAGGTGGGGGATTCACTTCTGGATATGGTGGGAAAACTTTTATATTACTAACTCTCCAACAGATAAAAATCTGGAATATTTTTTTAAGATTTTATTTATTTATTTGACAGAGAGAGAGAGAGAGCACAGCCAGGGAGCCCTAGGTGATGCGGGCCTCAATCCCAAGACCCCAGGATCATGACCTGAGCCAAAAGCAAAAGCTCAACTGACTGAGCCACCCAGACTCTGCTGGAAACATATTCTTTTTAAAAGTATTTGCAGCAATTGAAGAATGAATAAATGCAGGGGAACAATGGGAAAGCAAACAAAATATTAAAAAAGGGGAATTGCAGTGAGTGATACTTTGTGTTCATGAAGGTTTATTTTCCTCCTGAAGGCACTTCCCAAGCTACAAGACAGACATGAGGTTGGTAAAACACAATAGGAAAATTTCAATTTCACCAGCTTTCAGAGTCAGAAGATAGTCCAGGAGAGCCATAGTGGCTGGAAAGTGAGGTGAAGTCTTATAAAGGAGGCAGCTATGCAGTAGGGAAACCCCAAAATCTGAAACTCCATCCCAAAGCATGGCTAGTTTTTGAACTGTGTATTTGTGGGGAAGACTTCAGCAAGTCCAGTGGAAAGGGAGAGCTGGGAAGTTGGAAACACTGTGGACTGGAGATTTCATCTGCTGCCTATTGCAGAGGAAACAGTTTGGAATTTGAGACCAGTCAAGGAGTCTACTTGTTAAAACAAAAATCAACATTCTTTGATGTGTTTATTGAGAGGATCCTGCAATTTTTACACTTTATTCTATTAATATGGCATATCACATTTTTTGATTTGCATGTGTTGAACCATCTTTGCCTCCCAGGGATAACTCCCAGTTGATCATGATGCATGATCCTTAAAAAAAAAAAAAAAAAAAAAAAGATTATTTATTTATTTATGAGAGAGAGAGATAGAAAGAGAGAGAGCACAAGCAGGGCAGCATGCAGAGGGAGAGGGAGAAACAGACTCCCCGCTGAGCAGGGAGCCCAATGCGGGACTTGATCCCAGGAACCTGGGATCATGACCTGAGCCGAAGGCAGATGCTTAATGGATTGAGCCACCCAGGCACCTGATGTATGATCCTGTTAATGTTCTGTTGAAAAGTAGGTTTACTAATATTTTATTGAGAATTTTTTCACCTATATTCACCAAAGATACTGGTGTGTAGTTTTCTATTCTTGTAGCATCCTTATCTGGCTTTGGAATCAGGGTAAAGCTGGCCCTATAAGTTTAGAGTGTTCCCTCCTCTTCATATTTTGGAAGAGTTTGACATGGATTGGTGTTAATTTTTCCTTAAAGGTACTGTAGAAATCATAGTGAAATCATCTGGTCCTGGGCTTTTTGTTGTTATTGGGAGGTTTTTGGTTACTGTTTCAGTCTCCTTACTCATTAGTGATCTGTTCAGATTTCCTGTTCTTAATTATTTTTTCTTGGTAGGTTATACGTTTCTAGTATTTATTCATTTCTTCCATGTTATCTGATTTGTTGGTGTTCCTAGTAGCCTCTTATGTTCCTTTGTATATCTATGATGTGAGTTGTAATTTCTCCTCTTTCGTTTCTAATTTTCCTTGTTTGAATCTTCTTTTTTCCTTGTTTAATGTAGCTAAAGTTTTGTCTAATATGTTTATCTTTCAAAAACCAAATCTTAGCTTCAATGGTTTTTCTTCTATTATGTTTCTAGTTTCTATTTTATTTATTTCTGCTCTAATCTTTATTATATTTTTCATGCTGTTAACTTTGGACTGAGACTGTTCCTAATTTTCTAATTCCTTTATATATAAACTTAAGCTGTTTATCTGCTATCTATTTTGCTACAAATTTTCCTCTTCGAATTGCTTTGGCTGCATCCCATAATGTTTGGAATGTTGTTTTATTTTCAGTAGTCTCAAGATTCTTTCTGATTTTCCTTTTATTTCTTCTTTGACCCATTGGTTGTTGAGGAATGTGTTAATTTCATTGCATTTCTGAATGCTTCCATTTTCTTCCTGTTATTGATTTCTAGTTTCATACCATTGTATTTAGAAAAGACACTTGATATTATTTCAATCTCATATTTGTTAAGGCTTGTTTTGTGGTCTAGCATTTGATCTCTCCTTGAGAATGTTCCCTGTGTGCTTGAGAAGAGTGTTTTCTGCTGGTGTTGGATCAAATGTTCTGTATATGTCTGTTAGGTCCATTTGGTCCATGGTGTTATTCAGGTGTGTTGTTTCCTTATTAACTTTGGGTGTTATATTCCACGTTGAGAGTGGGATAGTGAAGTCCCCTACTATTACTGCATTGTTGTCTATTTGTCCCTTCATTTCTGTTAATATTTGCTTTAGATATCTAGATATGTTAACTACATATATTTTTACAATTTTTATATCTTCTTGATGAACTGACACCTTTGTTACTATATGGTGCTTTCATTGTCTCTTGTGACCAATTTTGCATAAAGCCTATTTTATTTAATATACGTGTAACCACTCTTGTTCCTTTTATTTTCATTTGTGTGGAATATCTCTTTCCATCTCTTCACTTTTCGTCTATGTGTCCCTTAAGCTTAAGTGAGTCTCTTGCAGACAGCATATAGTTTGATCTTGTTTTTTTGTTTTGTTTTGTTTTGTCCATTCAGCCACTCCATGCCTTTTGATCAAGAATTTTGTCTATTTATGTATAAAGTAATTATTGATAGGTTAGGACATACTATTGCCATTTTGTTAATTGTTTATTTGTGTTTTTTAAGTTTCTTTCTTCTCTTCTGCCTCTGTTGCTGTTTCTTTGTGATTTTTTTTTTAATATACAGTATGTTTTAATTCCTTTCTCTTGAATGTTGTATATCTACCATAGGTTTTTTCTTGTAATTACCATGAGGCTTTCATATTTTATTGATATAGCAGTCTATTTTAAGTTTATGACAACTTACCCTTGATTGCATACAAAAACTCTACACTTTTACTTTTCCAACACCCATATTTTATTCTATTGATGTCAGACTTTACATAATTTTATATTGTGCATTTATTATCAAATTATTTTAGCAAAAGTTATTTTTAATATTATTGTTTAACTTTCATACCATCATACAGCATTAGCATATTCTGAATTGACCAAATATTTGCCTTTACTTTATAGTTTTATGCTTTTATATGTTTTCCTGTTATTACTAGTATCCTTTCATTTCAACTTCAAGAACTGCTGTTAGCATTTCTTAGAAGGCAAGTCCAATGGTGATGACCTCCCTTAGATTTGTTTACCTGAAAATGCCTCTCCCTTAATTTCTGAAGGACAGTTTTGATGGGTATAGTAATCCAGGGTGGTATTTTTTTAAAGATTTATTTATTTATTTGAGAGAGAGAGGGAAGGAGAGAGAGTATGAGCAGGAGGGGCAAAGGGAGAGGGAGAGAGAATCTTCAGCAGACTCTGCGCTAAGTGCAGAGCCTGATGTGTAGCTCAGTCTCACAACCCTGAGATCATGATCTGAGACAAAATTAAGAGGTGAATGCTTAACCAATTGTGCCAACCAGGCACCCCCAAGGTGGTATTTTTTAAAGCACTTTTAATACATTATCTATTCCCTCTGTGCCTGCAAGGTTTTTGCAGAAAAATAGCCTAATGGAAGTTCCCTTATATATGATAAGTATTTTTTCTCTTGCTGTTTACAAAGTTATCTCTTTGTTTTTGATGTTTAATTGTATTGATCTTGCTCAGAGTCCTTTTAGTGTTCTGTATCTGGATGTGCATGTTTCTCTCAAGACTTAAGAAGTTTGGGGTGCCTGGGTGGCTCAGTTGGCTAAGCGACTGCCTTCGGCTCAGGTCATGATCCTGGAGTCCCGGGATCGAGTCCCGCATCGGGCTCCCTGCTCGGCATGGAGTCTGCTTCTCCCTCTGACCCTCCTCCCTCTCATGCTCTCTGTCTCTCATTCTCTCTGTCTCAAATAAATAAATAAAATCTTTAAAAAAAAAAAAAGACTTAAGAAGTTTTCAGCTATTATTACCTAAAATAAGCTTTTAGCCCTTTTTGCTCTTTCTTCTCCATCTGGAACTTTATGATATGAATGTTTGTTTGCTTGATGTTGTCCCATAATTCATTCAGCCCTTTTTCATTTTTTCATTCTTTTTTTTCCTCCAGAATCATAGTCATGCTGAGTTGGAGCCAGGTTTGGGGCTGCCCTGGGTCTGCAATGGGGTCTAGGATTGGCATACTTGTTACTAGAGGCTAGAGCAGGTATGGATTCTCTCTGGTGCCCTGGGTGGATGGAACTGCTTCCAGTATCTTGTTCAATAGAATGGCACTGGGACAAGGATCTCTTTAGGGTCCACAGTTGGGTCTTCAACCAACAGGCTTATTGCCAGATATGCAGATGTTGTGGCTTCTGCCAGGTCCTGGGAGAGCTTCTTCCTGATCACTGTATGGGCTTCTAGGTGGACAGAACTTGCCCCGCACTGTGGCTGAGAGGGCCTAAAACCAAACCCTAGTGCTATTTCAGGTTCCAATGCCAATACTGAGGTCTGCAGATCGGGTTCTGAAGGTATAAATGCTCATGTCTACCACTGGAACCCTTAGTTGACTAAACTGCTCCCTAAAACTGGTCAGAGGGGCTGGAGCCAAGTATTGGACTCTTTTTTGATATCCTAGTGTGCATATGTGAATATTTATTGCAGGATCTCTGTGACTGCAGGGCTGCGTGTGGACTATGGCTGGTAAGAGGTTGGCACTGATTATAGGGCTCTTTCAGGATCTTTGGGGATGTAGACAGAAGTGTTCCCTGCTAGGTTCCTTGGCTAACAGTATTCCTACGGGCTATGTCTGGGAGTGGCTGGAGTGGGGTAAAGAGCCCTTAGAGGATCTCTGGGGACACATGAGAGTGTCTTCCACTGGGATTTTCAACCCTCAGGACTCCTGACATATTGTGGCCATAAGGGGGCTGGGACAAACTATAGGTCATTTTTAGGATCTTCAGGGATGCAGATGGAAGTGTCTCCTTTTAGGTCACTGTGCCAGCAGGATTGTTTGCAGACTATGGCTGGGGTGGGCTGGAGTTCTGTTACAGGTTCCTTTCAGGATTTATAGTTTGGTTGAGCCTGGTGGGCTTATCTCCAGGGGCTCCTGAGCCATGGCAGTGAGTCTTGGGCTGCTCCAGGGTTTCACTTTCCTACCTGTGTCCCTAAGTTCCCTCAAAGACACTTTTGTCTGTGGATGGATGTCAAATTGTTGTTGAGAGGGGATATGAGAGGGGGATGAATTATTTGGCCATCTTGCTGATGTCACTCGAGATTTATTTTAGATTTAAGACATACATAAGCCTAAGTGAAGGCAGGGCTCTGTGTGTGTGGGGGGGGGGGGGTAAGATATTCCATTCAAATGGTAACCAAAAAAGAACAAGGTGGCTATACTTATTTCAGACAAAATAGACTTTAAGTCGACAACTGTCACAAGAGACAAGAAGGTCATTATATAATGAAAAAAGAATCAATTCAACAGGAAAATATAAGTTATAAATATATATGAACTCAGCATCAAAGCACCTAAATATATAAAAAAAAAAACATTGGCAGATCTGAAGGCAGAAATAGACAGCAATACAATAATAGCAGGAGACTTCAATACTCTGCTCTCTATAATGGATAAATCATCTGGATAGAAAATCAGTAAGGGAACAGCAGTCTTGAATAACACTATAGAACAAATGGACCTAACAGATATATACGTAACATTCTATATAGTAGCAGCAGAATACTTGTTTTCAAGTGCACATAAAATAGTCTCCAGGATAAGCCACATGTTGGGTTGCAAAACAAGTCTTAACAAAATTAACAAGATTGAAATCATTCCAAGTATCTTTTCCAACATGGAAACTGAGCAACATACTCTTAAACAGCTCCTGGGTCAGATTAGAAATTAAGTTGGAAATCAGAAAAATAACTTGAGACAAATGAAAATGAAAACACAACATACTAAAACTTATGGAATGAGACAGAAGCAGTATAAGAAGGGAAAAACATTAAAAATTGATGAAATAAGAGTTGTTTTTCTGGGGGAAAAATGGACAAACTTTAGCTAGACTAAGAAAAAAGAGAGAAAACTCAAAATCAGAAATGAAGGAGGAGACATTGCAACTGATCCATAGAAATAAAGAGAATATAAAGGACTCTTATGAACAAATATACACCAACAAATTGGACAGCTTAGAAGTGGATACATTCCTAGAAACATACAACCTACCAATTTGGAATAAAAAAGAAATTGAAAGCCTGAACAGAGCAATAACACATAAGAAGATTGAATCAAAAAACTCCCAACGAAGAAAAGCCCAGGACTACATGGCTTCATTGTTAAATTCTATTGACAAAAGAAGAATTAATACAAATTCTTAAACTCTTCTAAAAATATAAGAAGAGGGAATATTTCCAAACTCATCTATGAGGTCAGCATCACCCTAATATCAAGGCCAAACAAAGTGACCACAACAAAAGAAAACAAAAGACTACAGGCTGATATCTGTGATGAACATAGATGCAAAAATTCTCAACAAAATACTAGCAAACAGAATTCAAAATCACATTAAAAGGATAATATACCATGAGTAAGTAAGCTTATCCCTAGGTGCAAGGTAATTGATTTGTGATATGCACAAATCGATCAATGTGACCCACCATATTAACAGAATGGATAAAAATCATATAGTTATTTCAATAAATGCAGAAAAGTTTTGACAAAATTCCATTTACTATTTCAGGATAAAAATGCTCAATAAATTAGCTATATTCAGAACTTACCTCATTTGAGAAAGTGAAAAACCCAGCTAATGTCATACTCAATGGTGAAAACTGAAAAATTTCCTCTAAGATCCAGAACAAGACAGGATGCCCACACTTGCCTGTCCTATTCATACAGTACTAGAAATCTCAGCCAAATTAAGAAAAAAAAATTAAAGGCATTCAAATTAAAAAAGAAGCAAAACTATTATCTTTTGGCAGATGATATGATCTGATACATAGAAAATACTAAAGACTACTCACACACACACACAATGTGTGAATTCAGTGAAGTTTCAAGATACAGGATCAACAAAACAATCAGTTACATTTCTATACTCTAACTTATCCAAGAAGAAATAGGGGGAAAAAAAAATCCATTCACAATGGCGTCAAAAAGACTAAGATACTTAGGAATTAATTTAAGCAAAGAGGTGAAATCCTGTGCATTGAAAAATACACACATTTAACAAAGATTTTTAGAAAGACAGAAATAAATGGAAAGATATCCTGTGCTCATAGATTGGAAGAATTAATATTGTTAAAATGTCCATAATCCCCAAAGGAATCTATAGATTCAATACAATCTCTATCAAAATCTCATTGCTATGTTTTATAGAAATAGAAAGAATAATTCTAAAATTCATTTGGAGCCATAAAACAAACAAACAAAAACCTGACTGGCCAAAGCAATTTTGAACAAGAACAAAGCTGGAGCTATCACAATCTCTGACTTCAAAACATACTGAAAAGATACAGTAAACAAAACAGCATGGTGCTGGCATAAAATCAGACATAGAGATCAATGGAACAGAATAGAGAGCTCATAAATATCTCATACATTGGTCAACTGATCTTCAACAGGGGTGCCAAAATTACACAATAGGGAAACAATAGTTTCTTTAATACATGGTGCTAGGGAAATAGATATTTACATGCAAAAGAATAAAATTAGGCACTTATCTCACAACATATACAAAAATCAACTCAATATGGATCAACGACGTAAATGTAAAATCTGGTGCTGGACCGGGCAATGTTTTCTTGGATATGATGCCAATAGTGCAGTTTACAAAAGCAAAAATAGATTAATGAGATGACATGCAACTAAACAGCTTTTACAAGGCAAAAGAATAATTAACAGAGTGAGAGGGCAACCTGTGTCATAGAAGAAAACATTTGCAGGCCATAAATCTAATTTGCGTTAATATCCAAAATATATAAGCATCTCAAGAACTCAATAGCAAGAAATAAATAACCCAGTTTAAAATAAGCAAAGGCTCTGAATAGACATTTCTCTAAAGAAGACATAGAAATGGCCAACAGGTATATGAAAAAGTGCTCAACATCAATAATCATAAAGGGAATGCAAATCAATACCCCAATTAGTATCACCTCACCTGTTGGGATGGCTATTATCAAAAAACAAAGAACAAATATTGGCAAAGAGATGGAGAAAAACCCTGTACACTTTTGGCAAGAATGTGAATTAGTATAGCCAGTATGAAAAACAGTATTGAGGTTTCTCAAAAAGTTAAAAATAAAATTGCCATATGATCTAGCAATCACACTTATGGGTATATATTCAAAGGAAAAAAATCTATGTCTCAAATATATATCTGCATTTCCATGTTCACTGCAGCATTATTCACTATATCCAGCATATGGAAACAATCCAAATATCCACTGATGAATAAATGGGTAAAGAGCATGTGGAATATGCAGATAATGGAATACTATATAGCCTTTAAAAGGGATGGAATCCTGCTACTTGAGACAACAGGAATGAACCTTGAGGACATTACGCTAAATGAAATAAACCACACACAGAAAGACAAATATTGCATGATTTCACTTACATGTGGGCTCTAAAATAGTCAAACATATAAAAACAAGGAGTAGAATGGTAGTTGCCAGGGCTAGGGGCAAGGGGATAATGGAAGGTATTGGTCAAATAATAAAAAGTTTCAGTTATGCACAATTTCTGGAGATCTGCTGAAAAGCATAAGACCTATAATTAATAAAACTGTATTGCATACTTAAAATTTTGCTAAGAGGATAGATCTTACATTAAATGGCCTTACTACAAATGAAAGCAAAATAAAACAATACAAAAAAAAAAAACAAAAACAAAGGGGCAGGATAAAACTTTTCAAAATAATGAATAAATTTATGACATTGATTGCAGTGATGGTTTCTTGGTGTATACTTACATCCAAATATATCAAGTTGTATACATAAATATCTAAAGTTTTTGTTATGTCAATCATACCTCAATGAAGAGTTTTAAAAAAACCTTTTCCTTATCAAGCATACTATCTAAAAACTATAGGTAATCCACAGACCAGGATAAAATACTTTGGAAAAATGTGTATATTATAATATATATGAAAACCATCATGTATCTAGAATATGTATTTTGAATTTCTACAACTCAATAGTAAACATTTTCAAATGGGCATAATATTTGTATCGATTAACACGTGGAAGATACGCAAAAATTCAGCAATGCACACAAAAAAGTGCTTAGCATTATTATCATCATCTGGGGAATGAAAGTTAACCTTCTGTGAGGTATCACTATTTTTCTACTCGAATGGCTAAAATTTAAAAGACTGACTGCAGCAAGTATGGTGAGGTTATGAAATACCAATGATATTAAACATTGCTCATAAGGTAAAATGGCATGTTGGAAAATTTGTCAGTTACTCTTGTTTTTAAGATTTTATTTATTTGTCAGAGAGAGAGAGAGAAATAAAGAGCGAGCACAAGCAGGGGTAGCACAGGCAGAGGGAGAAGCAGGCCTTCCCCCACCGCAGCAAAGAGCCTGGTGCGGGATGCAATCGCAGGACCCTAGGATCATGACCTGAGCCAAAGGCAGACGCTTACCAGACTGAGCCACCCAGGCGTCCCTGTCAGTTTCTTTAAGTTAAAAGAAAACACCTACCTTATGACCAAACAGTTTCACTCACAGAGATTCTTCATTGTCCACACAAAGGCCAGCACTCGAAAGAACATAAAAGCTGTATTTTTATAAGAGCCTCAAATGGGAATCAACCAAAAGCAATCAACAGAAGATTTGGTAGAGCAATCACAGTATATTCATATTCAGCAGTGCGATGGACTAATCTACTAATAAATGTAACAACTTGGATAAATCTCACCGTAAAAAATTCAGACATAAAAGAGTACCTGTTGTATGTTTCTATTTATATAAAAATCTGAAACACAACTAATCTTGGTTAAAAAAAAGTGGTTCCCTTTATATGGAAACTGACTGGGAAAAACTTTAAAAAACATTCTAATATCTTAAAAGAGGTGTGGATTATATTTTTATATGCATTTGTGAAAATTCATTGAGTGTGCAATTAATACTTTTCATCGCTATTGGTGCAGAGGTTATCTAACAAAGATTTGGAGACAAATATTGAACATTAACTTGTGGATTCATTTTACACATTTATATGGGTTAGACATTCTGCAGCTACCTCTGTGCATCCTAGTCTTGAGCAAATGAGTAAATATATTGAGAACACAGAATTCCTGGTTACTTGCTGTCAGGGAAGGAAGTTGTAAATGTTCAATGGGGAAACCTAGAATACACTCTGTGCTGTTGGATTGGATATGGAAGTATCAGTAAAAAGCTGTGTGTTGGGGGGGTAGACCGGGGAAGAGAGAGAGGGAGAAAGAGATCTCAGTTTTGTCTCTTAAGAAGGAGGAAGAGTAATGTCACATCAGTTACAATGAGCAAACCCAGGACTCAGATTTCAGTTTCTAAATATCAACCTCCACTGAAAGCATCCAAAGGTCCTTGGAAGAATCACTGATTCTAAGGCTGAGTCAGAAAATGTAGAAAATGAGCCTAAAACATCCTGTTTGAGAAAGCAAGACAGTTCTCAAAGAATGATGGTAACACAACGGTAGAATACAGGTGCTAGTTTAAAGTGACTCCCAGTTGCCAATTTTGGGAGAATTTGAGCATCAAAATAAATAATGATATTTGTTGATTATCATTGAATTAAGTAAGAACATATAAGGTCACTTATATAAATAAATAAAGGAATAAATAAGTGGAGAAAAAAAGGATGTTCTACCTTGTAGTAAAACACTAAACACTAAACATAGGAGGTTTAAAGGAGTTATAAAAACATCAATAGATGCTGTGAAATTATAGTGAGAAACACGATATTTAAGATTCTCAAAATACCTCCCCCCTAAATATTTTATTAACTAAAAGGGGATAAAAGTAACCATACAGGCAAAAACCCTGATGGACACAATCTTAAATATTAAAATGCATCACTGAAGTAAACTCCTACTGTATGCCTCTTGATATGAAGCACCTAGAAGCACACATCCTTTTCATGATATTCCTAATAAAAATGCATATTACCTGGTTCTATCAAGGTGAAACTTAGATTGAGAGACATCATACAAAATAGCTGGCCTATACTCCAAAACTGTCACAATGCAAGGCTTTATAAAGAACTGTTCCAGATTAAAGCTAACCAAGCAACTAAATATAAAAAGTGATCTTCAAGAAAAATTTTTTTTATCTGAGTGTAGTTGACACACAGTGGTACATTAATTACAGGTGTACAACATAGTGATTTGACAAGTTTAAACATTATGCTATGCTCATCAGAAGTGTACAATGCTCTTATAATATTACTGACTATATTTTTTATGCTGTGCCTTATAAAAAGTGATCCTGAATTCAATCCATGACTGGAGGGAAAGGTTATTTTTTAATAATAATAATTATTAATCCCAATAAAGGTCATCATTTGGATATATGATGGCATTTGAATGTGAATAACAAATTAATAATAGTATTGTTTCAATATTGTTTTGTGATTTTGATAACTGCTCAGGATGAAAGAAAAGGGCCTTTTTCTCAAATAAGACACACTGAGTACTTAGGGTTACAGGGCATACATAATATCTTTATCTTACTCTTAAATGATTTATTTAGAATGATATGTGCACATATGTAAATATCTATGGATAGATAGACCCATAGAGCAAAAAGGAGAAAATATAAATAACGGATGAATCTGGTTCAGGAGTATATGAGAATTCCTGTAAACCTCTGTGAAATATTCTGTAAGTTTAAAATTAGATCAAATTGAAAATTTCAAAATATAAGTAAGGACCTGTTAAAGACGAAACTTATGAAAGAGGCAGGATGATGAGATGAGAGAGAAACACACAAGCAAGGTCATGGAGATATCAAGATGTCGTGGTGATTCACAAGAGTTCATTTTACCACATTTCACAATGTTCATATGGGTATCTTACACTTTTTAATGAATCACATACATATTATACACCAAAAAATAGGGTATGAGAAAAGTTTTAGATGAAACATCAAATTACTGCTAGGTCAGTAATTTGAAGCTTTGTTTTAATGACCTGTTTTACCACAGCAAAGAGCCACGATAGCATAAGATAAACAAAGAGAGAGAAAATAAGTAAGTAATTTCAAATTACAGATTGTAGAGAAGAGTGACACATCTGCCCAGACGCAGCAATATTCTAAGGGCTGAAAAGTCACTTCCCAACATCACAGACAGGAATTTTCTTTCCTGGGACGCTAGTCTCTTGGTGACATGGTTTTACATATTCAAATTTGTAATATTGTTTAATTAGCTTACATTTTGTTTCCAATGTCTCAGTAATTTTTGTTTTTAATCAGTAAAAATCATTCGTATTTGATTTTACATTCCTAGTTCATTACTGTTCCGCTTCACTGAGCAGCTCACAATAGTAGTGAAAGAAAGAGACTTTCACTCCATAACTTGCCTAAATAAACTGATAAACATCTGTGAAGTTATTGGCTACTTTATATTATTGAAAATACTAGAACAATGGCAAGTTGTTGTGAACTGGAAACAAACCTGGAATTAATCTACTAGTATCAAGATTTGAAACTGATCATTTTTGAAATTTTGTGGGGAGCAATTTTGGACATTTGCTCTATTGGGGGAAAGGTTTTCAGCAGTGACTGCCGATAAAACTTCACGGGTGTAGGTGCCTGCCTTGTTTGAGGCTTACAAAGAAGTATTAACTTTCCAAAGTTTTGTGCTATGAGATTTATAGTAAACTCTTTGTCAGAATCTTGACTTCATTGATTGATATAATCAAAATAAAACAAGTCATTTTCCTTCCTTGCTGCTGAGATAGTAATTTGAATATAAGACATATAATACATATATTGATGGTTGGATACTTTTCTAATAATTATATCTAAATTGTAAAAAATTATCTTAGAACTAACTTGATTTTAGTGAAGATTAAAATATATTTTTCTCAAGATGCTTACCTTTTTTTTTATAAGATTTTATTTATTATTTGACAGAGAAAGAGACAGCAAGAGAGGGAACACAAGCAGGGGGAGTGGGAGAGGGAGAAGCAGGCTTCCCGCGGAGCAGGGAGCCCCATGTGGGACTTGATCCCAGGACCCTGGGACCATGTCCTGAGCCGAAGGCAGACGCTTAATGACTGAGCCACCCAGGCGCCCTGATGCTTAACTCTTTTTTAAATAGAGAGCTTTATCTGAAGGTAGCAGTGAGGAAGAAAGCAGACACTCTACCTTCTGTATATAGATACACAAAATAGTTGAAAGCAATTTTTTTTTCCATTCTGATTCCTATCATAATCAGGTTTTCCACCTGAATTAACACAGCTATTCATTTGGGGCCCCATATAACTAAAAAGGAAGTTGGAAACTTACTATTGCCAGTAAGTGGCAATTTTCATCCAATGAACATTAAGTAAAATAATATAACAATATAAAAGTAAAATATATGGGGGTGCCTGAGTGGCTCAGTCGTTAAGCGTCTGCCTTCGGCTCAGGTCATGATCCCAGGGTCCTGGGATCGAGCCCTGCATCGGGCTCCCTGCTCTGCGGGAAGCTTGCTTCTCCCTCTCCCACTCCCTCTTGTGCTTGTGTTCCCTCTTTCGCCGTGTCTCTCTCTGTCAAATAAATAAATAAAATCTTAAAAAAAAAAAAAAAGTAAAATATATGGTGTTGAAAGTTTATTTCAAACATCCCATTAAATATTTCAATGTTAAAATGTGAGCAGTTATCTAAAATAGTATTTTCAGATGATCATTGCGAAGTATCTTGTTCTTCCTTACAAACTGATACCTCTATACAAGGTAATACATTCAATTTAAATTGCCAAGTCAAGATTATTCATCAAAGCTTATACTTTGTTTGCTTTTCATTCCTTTTTTTTTTCTTTTTTCTTTTTTTTTTAGGTCTGAACTGGGATAAGAAACAATGGAAGAAGCTTTAGAACTCTTCTCACTTTTTATTTAAGAAAACTTATTAACCATTGTAACTTTCATTTTAGAATTAACTAATAGCATCAACAGTTATCTTTCCTTCATAATTATTTCAATAATACCTGGTTGAAAAATTATGTCCTATTTGAGATTTACCTTATGTTTCTTCTCTATTACAAGTAATAGTCACATGATGTTGTGAGCACATGCTCAAGTATCAGTTAATATAATGACAATGTAATCAGGCCACTGTCATACTCAAATAATTAACAGCTGCACTGAGATTGCAACTAGGGCTCAAGAGATATATGTACTTTAGTAATTATCCATGGGGCATAATCCTCACTGCTTTCTCCCTGCCCTCCTTTTCTCCTTCCCTCCTTCCTGCCTTTCCTTCCTTTTTTCCTTATATATGCATATGATGCCCTATATGTATATGGAATTTGCTCTCAGTGCTGCTCACACTTGCCTTAATTATATGAATGAGTAAAGAAAACATCTTATTTAAATGAGGACATAAAATTTGGAGGGAAAAGACACTTCAAAAATTATGAAAATCTTATTTTCAATTGACTCTGCAATTATTTTTAGGAAATTCTTCTTAGAATAAAATCATCTTTATTTTGCACAAAATTTTATCTCCAGAAAAAGGCATGTTATCACTTTCATTTTATTAGAATAAAAAATAGAAAAAAGAAACAATAGTATTTGAGTAAATACATTATGATATATTTACATAAATATGTTACTAAAATATAGAATAATATCTGATTATATGTGAAACTTTTACATTTTTTGGTAAATGCAAAATAAAGAAAAAAAATAGGTCCAGATGCACGCATGCATGTGAGCACATTTGTTCAACCAAACTTCTCCATTGGTATGTTAAATACATTAAATTCTTAATATAATACAAATCATACATAGTAGAGATTTTAAATTTATATTCTTTTTTTTTTAAAGATTTTATTTATTTATTTGGGACAGAGAGAATGAGAGAGAGAGAGCACATGAGAGGGGGGAGGGTCAGAGGGAGAAGCAGCCTCCCTGCCGAGCAGGGAGCCCGATGCAGGACTCGATCCTGGGACTCCAGGATCATGACCTGAGCCGAAGGCAGTCGCTTAACCAACTGAGCCACCCAGGCGCCCTAAATTTATATTCTAAATTCCAATAGCACAAGCTTCCATCAACTTGAGTGGGAAATAGTCTAGAGTTTGCACAGTAGCCTCTTCACTCATTACACTCTATAGGAGTGCCTGAAAAATCAGGGAATGATTCTTAGATTTTCACTTATTATTAGAACTGCTTTTACAGTGGTGTAGAATTTCCATGTTCATTACTCTTCATGTCCTTCCTTGCTGATGCTTGTCCTGATGCATATGGGTTGTCATTTTTGCAGGAACCAGCCACTTTTTGTAACAGTACCCATTACAATGACCTGTGGTCACTGCCCGTGCCATTATCATCTACCTCTAAATACCTGGAGTTAACTGCTCTTCTCTCTCTTGATGCGTTATTTCTCAGACAGGTTCCCATATTTTATCCTCTAGTACAAAACACATCTTTTCCCCAGAGCACTGCTTTACAAATCATGGGTTATGAGACATTAATATGTGTGGAATAAATTTTGTGGGTCATCATTAGAAAATTTTAATTGAAATAAAAAAGTATCAAATTGAAAATAACATAGCTCATCAGAGTGAGCAACAGTAAGATTATTTTGTGCAGGTTTTGCATGTTAAGCTGTTTTTTTCCTCCAGAGAAAAAAATCAAACCATGGAATAAAAAAAATAATATTAATTCATATTCACGGACCATTTTATATTGATGTTTTTATGTAATCATGACAAATCTATGTGTTAGGACTTTATTAAGCCCATTTTGCCCTATGAAAAAAACAGAAATTAAGACATTTTAAATAATTTGCCCCAGGTCACAGTTGTAGTTGGTGACAGATCTGGGACTCAAATCTGTCCCAAACCAATGTTCCTGTGCTTTATACGCAGCTTCATTGCCCCCAAATTCTATGTGACAGTAAAAAATTTTGACACATCAGTCTGTCCTAAGTACCTGGAAGACTGTAGCCACTTTCCACAAGTCGGCTTAAGTGAGTCCCATTTCTGACCTAGACAAATTCTATTACACAAATACACATGGATAATGAGTGGAACTGTAACATGTTAACAATGTCTCTAAATTTTCTTTTAAGTTTTTCATAATTTTTAACTTTCTTAAAATTAATATTTGTGAACAATTAAAACATAAATGAAGGAATCAGAGTGCTCAGAGGTGTGGTGTTTTTTACTAGTCAGAATATGACCACAACAAAGGGAATTGATATTCACTCTATTATAGCAAGGGAAAACCAGTTGAAACCTGCAAACAGAGTGGCAATCATTTTGCTTAGCAATATCCCTTCCAGCCATGCTAGACTAGTTTCCATCACATTATGAAAAAAAAAAAAAAAACTTACTCGAAGTGCTGTATAAATTTCAGATCTAGACAGATCCCATAATGATGCTGATTGACATCAGAGTATCAGATAGCTTTGTCACTTCAAGTCATCGTCATGTCAGAAATAGTCTACCACTAGAATGACTGCACTAAGTGACAAATGACAAAACCTCCTCCTTAGGTTGTGACATGGAAAATATGTAGTTAATAATTTGAGAAACATTTATTAGGACCTCCTGTCTATCAGGTACTGCTCTAAATGTAGAACAGTTTTGCCTAGTTTACTACTCTAAATGGTCAATAGACAAGTTTGTTGTTCAAGATGAAACCATATTTTAAATAATTAAAAACATCTATAAAAATAGCTGATGGTGATTAACATAACATAATAATAAAAAAAGTTAAACAAATAGCTGAATAATATTTTGCTAATAAACATAATACCAAATGTCTAAAATACTCCAAGTATAAATAACAGGGAAAAAGAGAAAAAAATAGAAACATCAAAATGGTAAAAATAACCAATAAAAGTGGGAAATATAAGATATCAGTGATTGTATCATGAAGAAAATGGAATAGAGTACTGAGAGTAGGGACAGTAAAAAAGCGTAACAGTTGCTTTCTACTCCTACTTACTCATTCATTATCCCTTATTTTATCTAAATGTGTGATAACTGCCATTACTTCTATATGCCCTTAATTCTTTATCATATTTTAATATATAGAGGTATAGACACTTCTGCTATTAATAATAATACCATATATTTATCTATTTAGGAACTGTTATAGCCACTTCATTACTATAAATAAATGGGATGTTTTGTGACTTTGGACAACTTTCCTACTGTGTTGTTGTTTTTTTTTTTTTAATCTCAAAGATTATATAATGAGTGCAATAGTATGGGAATAATAGTAACATATACCATGTGGACTTGTGAGAATTGATTAAATTAGTACATGTTCATTGCTCAGAAAAAAAGTCTGTTATAGCCACTTCATAAGCAGTAGTATTTTTCTATTTGATAATATTCCTGAGACTATTTTTTTAAAGTTCAGGGTAAATGTGTGTGTGTGCCAGCATGTGTGTGTGTGTGTGTGTGTGTGTTATAAATGTATATTATATTCAAAGCCAAAAATATGCTCATATATGATCAATAACCAAGATATAGAAACAACCTTTATCTGTCAACATATGAATGGATAAAGAAAATGTGATATATATAAAATAAGACTTTTTAAGGCTGAATAATATTCTATTGGATATTGAAACAAAATGGATAACACTGGAGGCCATTATGCCAAGTGAAATAAACCAGACACAGAGAGACAAATACTGCATGATCTCACTTAAATGTGCAATCTAAAAGAATCCATTTCTTAGAAGCAGAGAGTAGAATGGTTGTTACCAGAGGCTGGGGGTGGGAGAAATGGGAAATGTTGATCAAAGGGTACAAAGCTTCAGATATGCATGATAAAGAAGTTTGAGAGATCTAATGTATAGCATGGGGACTATAGTTAAAATACTGTATTGTACACTTGAAATTTGCTAAGAGAATAGATCTTAGTTGTTCTCACATAAAAAAAGGCAACTATGTGAGGTAATGGATATTTTAATTAGCTTGATTGTGGTAAACATTTCACAATATATATGTATATAAAAAACATATCATGCATCTTAAGAATTTACAATTTTTATCAATTATGCTTCAATAAAGTTGAGGAAAAAAGACAATCTCATTAAAGAAAGTAAGTTTGTAATTATAACCTTTCAACAAATAAAACATTAGACCCAAGTGGTTTCCTGGAAAAATTCTATCAAATATTTAAGAAAGAAAAAACAACAAAGCAATACACCTCTTTCTGAAAAAGAAGAGGAGGGAACACATCCCAATTCATTGTATGAGTCCAGCATTATTGGAATATCCAGATGAGTAAAGACATTATAAGAGAGGTAAACTACAGGTAAATTCCAATAATCCTCATGAGTATGAACACAAAATCATTGGCCAAATATTAGCAAAATATATTCAGGAGTACACAGAAATGAAACTGTATCATGAGCAGTGGGGTTTATCCTAGGACTGTATGACTGGTTCAACAATTAAAAGCAGTCAATACAATCTATCATACCAACAGCCTAAAGAAAAAGCACATGATCATCTCAATAAATGCAGAAAAAGCATTTGAAAATTCAACATTCGTTCATGGTGTATCTATATATTTGTTAGACATTCACTAAATGTGTGTTGGATGAATAAATTAAATTGCTCATTAAAACCATAACAATGAGAGGAAAAGCAAACAAACTTTTTCATAAAATAGTGATACAAAGAGACAAAAAATAAAGCCATGATATTGATTACAGAATTACGACAAAGTATAAAACAAAGCTACAGAAGCCAAAGGGAGAGAATTTTTTTTTTTTTTTGAAGAAAGGTGACTAAGAGTAATGAGTTGCTGATATCTTTAATTATGAGAACTGAGGAAAATATAGTTGAGAATTAAGAAACCCATGGTGATCCTCATAATTTCAATAGAATCTAAAACACAAAATAATGAATCAATAGTAAGAAGCAAGTATGGAACCCCATTTAAAGAGTTTTGACATAAAAAATGAAAACAAATAATATGGTAAGTAAACTTAGAGTTGGTTAAGTGTTTTATTTTATTGTTTTCATTTTATTCATTTCAAAATGAAGGTGTCTATGCATACTTGAAGAAGGCTCAACAGCTAGTTTGAGGATTGGCAGTAACTGAAGACTCTTGAAGAACATGGGAGAACATAGAACAAGAGTGATAGTAAAGTAAGAATAAGATGTTTGGGTAAGGAAGAGCGTTACCTTATCTTCTGAGAGAGGAAGGAAACATGATTTTATGTATATATAAAGAGGGGAAAAGGATTAATGCCTGATAACTTTTATTAAATCTGTGGAAGCAAACCTTCTGAGAGGCAATAGGAAAATAAATAAACTTTGAAATAATACAATTTCCAAATATGTTAGGAAAAAATCATATGATGATTAAAATGATTTTCAAAAGTAGTGAGGTTTCATTTGAAATGACCATGAGTTTGTTTTGGAGTAAGTTCTCAGTAAGTTCTATAAAATTTTACTACAAGGTTTATAGGTCTCAAAAAATAATACAGAAAAGATAGAACATCTGATCCAAAGTGTTTGTTTTAGTAAAGAAAGACTTAAAAAATAGATATTTATATAGTACCTTGTGTTCTATAGAAAGAAATTTAGAAAAAAAATATTTCTAAAAGCTAGTCCTTCAAAAAAGAAAAATGGTTAACTGTATAAACATAAGTTTTAATACTGAAACAAAGCAGTGTGTATTTTGAATGATATATTTGTTGGTGACAGAGAAATTTCACTAGCTAATCCATTATCCCTCTTGTCTGAATAGCCATTCATTGATGAATTAAATAAAATTGATGTTATAGTGAATTAAATTTTGTAGTGCAGATGTCTGTAGTAAAATTTATGTGAATAGTGAATTAAATGGAATCAAGGCTCTATTCTGTAAAACAATAGTGTATTTACTAATCTTAAAGTAAACTCAGTTTTTTCCAATAAAGGTACACAAGGAAAAAATTACATAAACTATGCCTCAGAAAACTACATTCATAACCGAAGAAATGAATGTATAAAAGGTCTGTTCATGTGTGCTGTACATACTCAGAAAGCATTTTGCTTTTACTCAATTTAAATAAAAAACAAAGCTCTTGTCTTACCTGCTCTGTTGAAACTTATTCTTTGCCTGATTATAGTAGTGATGGATTATTTCACGCCATCCTCACAACTCTGGCACATTCTAGCCTTAGCTTAGCAACATTCGTAACGAGGGATAATTAAGATAATACTGGATTGTGCCTCCAACGCAACAACCCACAGCTTTAAGTTATCTTAATCAATGCACCAGCCAGGGAACAAAGGCCGTGTAATGTCACCTAACTGACTCAGAAATTTTCATGCTGTTGTGATAAATCATCCTTCTCTTTCTAAAACATTACCTTGTTAGCTAGCAGCTAAAGTGGTCCCAATGTGTTAATGTCTTACTCTCAATTCTGTAGCCTTTTTTGGGGAATTCATTTCATTGACTTCAGTTATGATTGAGCAAAGGACTATTGATTCAGACCCCAAAGGCTTAAGGTAATAACTTTACACAGACCTTATAACTAATTTCATTGTCCCAATTCAATACAATTCACTCAACCTTCGTAAAAAAGACTTATTCATAGAATACAATGGACATCGTTTCCATGCTGGCCAGTATTCAAAGCTATAGATCTAGACCAATGTGGTTTTACATTTCTCTTTGAGGTTTCTATATTGGTGTAAGTTCTGCATCAAATCAGAATCACACATTTATGCAGACTTTTGGCAAGCCATCTCAACTATGGACAGTCCATATCTGAGATCAGTAAGACACAGATTTTAGTCTTTTTTATGTAGAACAGCTATGTACTGATTAAACAAACTGAACCAGAAATGTTTAGATATAAATGTAGAAACGACATAAAACTCAAACAAATCTGAGGAAATTTATTCAAGCCCTTTTAGATAAAACAAAATAGAATATAAATGATAACAAGATATAACTTAACCCCAAATTTTCCTCATTCTGGTTAAGTCTCAGTCCCATTGACTAGCTTAATGTTTGAAAATGTCCCATTTCAGTAATAAGAATGTTGCTGGGAAAAGATCCCAATTTTATTATTAATAGCAACATCCAATAACTTTTTAAAAACGTCCTTATTATGCTAAAGTAATAAACCCCAAACCTCAGTGGCTTAACAAAACACAGGCATGTTTCTTGCCTTTGTTTCCTGCCCACTGAGGCCTGCCTAGGAACCTACCTCCAATTTTGTTTCCCAAAGAAAACAATACAATTAGAGTACTTAAAATAATTTGAAACACTTGTACATGAGACTTTTTTCCAATCTTCCCAATAAACTTTCTATCATCTTAAAAACTTTCCCTTGTTTTCTTCTTCCAGGCTATAACCATTTCCTTAGCATACATGCAGGTTGTGAATAAAATGAAATGGACCTATTTACCACTCATCTGCCATTAATTTCCTGCCACTGGAGAGTGGCCATTTATAAAGCTACAATTTTCTAAATAATCAGCACTATTCTTCCTGGAGTTGCCAAAAGCAGCCTTTGAATTCAAAGACCATCTAGCAAAATCTTGCTTAGCTGTGAAAATAAGCCTGAGGATGCTCCACCAAGCATATAGCCAACTAGCTAAATCATTTACTATAATCCACAACAAAGAAGCTTTTAAATAGAAAAGCAACTGAGTTGGAAACTTTTCCTTATGAGCAATAGTAGCAGCAAGGCAAGGGCAAATAAATGAAAGAAGTATGCACACTAGTTCATAGAACCAAAGCAGTGAGGACATTGTGATGTGTTACAATGTACCAGTAGTGCTCAATTTTAACGGATGTATATTGGAATATTGCCTGAAAATACTATTATTATCCAAAAACTACTTGTGTGCTACTTCACTAGCAATAAAAATTATTGATATCATTGAAAATGACAGCACAAATAGTAACTTATGCACTGAAATGCCTAAGCATGACGCTTTCTCACTTGAGCAAGCTTGCCATAAAATTGATACAAAACTGATTTTTCATAGTTGACAGATTATCTCAAAGAAAGAAAAGTACATTTCCACTTTCAATAAATTTTGCATGTAAAAATCAGGATACACCCAGGAAGTACAAGTAATAACTATCATGTGGTTGGTAAAATAAACCTTATTGTAATACATACATACATATACACATACATATATAAGTTTTTAGTCACCTTTGCTACCTTGACAGCATTATTTGTGAGTAAAAAACAGAAAGTATGACAAACAAAAGAACAAAAGATCATTAAAAGTGATACATTCACTTTTGGAGTGGCAATATAAAACAGTAATTAAGATTTGGAATCAGAAAGGTTATGTTTGAAATCACAGGTTTTCCACTAACTAGGGAGCTATTTCACGTAAGTTACTCCACCTTTTCAAGCCTCAGAGGCTTCATCTGATAATGGGGTATTAATATCTTCTTCATTATGTGTGAATACTTAGTAGAATACTATAAATTTACAGTCAGCACACTGCTTGATGAAAAGTTGGTGATATTTATAATAGAATAGTATGGCAGAATGACTACTAACTGGAAGTCAATAAACATTGGTTTATCACAACTAGAGCATTAACTCAATGTCTTGGCTTTTTCACTTATTTCCAAATCTCCCATTTTGCTTACATATAAGCTATGAGAAAAGAGAGATGGTGGATAAGAACATTCATTTATTCATTCATTCTTTCTTTCATTCATTCAGACTCTTTTACTGAGCACTTCTTACAGGCTAAGCACAGGGCACAATGGATACAAAGGTAAATAAGGCCAAGTCTCTCCAGACATTGACTGTCTAGTGGGGAGTCAGAGAGCAAACAGAACAAGTGTCATACCTCAGGGTAACCTTCTTCACAGAATGCAGCTAGGTACATAGAGAAGAGATAAACTAAACCCACCGGGAAAAGTCAGAGCTTGTTTGACCCATGTGTACTGATCATGAGAATAATTTTTTAATATAGTTTAAGAAGAGAAAATTTGAATTACTTTTGAGAAAAAAGAATAAATACAAAGCCAGGGGTGAGTGAATGACTCTGTTGAATTAGCCCGGCAATTATGAGCTCAGTGCTACGACTGCTGATGTGAGCAAGTCCACTCTAGTTGAAGGTCTTATTTAAAGGAGGCAATGTGGGAAGTTTTATCACAATTTCTGGATATGAGCTTCAAGTTGAAGTTTGGATAACTGAATAAAATGGTTGAATGCATAATAAAATCACAGCTAAGACTTAGGGAAGCAAAAAGGAAGGAATTATAATGGGTGACAGTGTTCTCCACCCTGTCAATCTTTTGGAAGGATTCTGGGGTTTTTATCAAATGCTGAGTCAATAAGACAAAGTGGTCATTTGTTAAATGTTTGGAAGAGAAACTATCCAAAAAAACAGGCACAAAGCAAGGAGGCTAAATTTACCTACCTTACCATCTACTGGGCAAATGAGCAGCATTATACTTCCAGGTCATAGTGCATACCTGGAATAGGGGAAATAAGAAAGAGAGGTGCATCCTGTTAAGTGCTGACATAGCTATTGATAACTGGGGCAAGACTGTGAACATCAAGGAAAATTATAAAGTCACAGCTTTGTTTTTTGAAATTCTTAACTCTAGAATTTCTTTTAGACAACCACTAACTTTATCTCTTCCTCAATCATGAACTAAAATAATTTACTTTATCTCCAAAATAATATATTTAAGATAAGAGGTAGATAAAGTATTTGTATTATTAAGTTTCCCATTGTTTAGGAATTTATAAGGTTTGACTTTATAAATCTCTTCTGAATAAGCTCTTGTTTAAAGTTCAGCTTGTCACTTTTTCCTTATTCGCTTTATCAGCTACAAATCAAAATCAAGGCAAAGATTCTCCCCATAGTCTGAGATCCCAATTACCACACATTCTCTGATCCAAAGTGAACATGATTGTGATGCTTAGCAATTTTAGTAATTATAATGCAAGAGGGAAGGTGAATTATTCTGAGATGATCCTTAGAAAGGATGAAAATTTGTAACACATTTGTCTTATGACATTCCAAGAATTTTAAAATATCAGAACTATTTTTTTGAACCTTAGAAAAAGGAAGGTTATGATTTTGAAACACAAGAAATTGTCTCTTCTTTAAAACATGTGATACTACAGCATCATGGTGACTAAGCAAATCATTGGAAAACTATAAAATCCCACATTTTAAATACTGCATGTCATAGGAGAGCACAGGCAGTGATTTCTCTGACATCGACTGTGGCAACATTTTTCTAGATAAGTCTCCTGAGGAAAGGGAAATAAAAGCAAAAATATACTATTGGGACTACATCAAAATAAAAAGCTTCTGTATGGCAAAGGGAACAATCAACACAACTAAAAGGCAACCTACTGAATGAAAGAAGATATTTGCAAATGACATATCCAATAAAGGGTTAGCATCCAAAATATATAAAGAATTTATACAACTCAACACCAGCATCCCCCCCAAAAAAAAACCCTAATTAAAAATGGGTGGGGGCGCCTGGGTGGCTCAGTTGGTTAAGCGACTGCCTTCGGCTCAGGTCATGATCCTGGAGTCCCAGGATCGAGTCCCACATCGGGCTCCCTGCTCAGCAGGGAGTCTGCTTCTCCCTCTGACCCTCCTCCCTCTCATGCTCTCTGTCTCTCATTCTCTCTCTCGCAAATAAATAAAATCTTAAAAAAAAAAAAATGGGTGGAAGACATGAACAGAAATTTTGCCAAAGCAGACATACAGATGGCCAACAGACACATGAAAAGATGCTCAACTTTAGTAATCATCAAGGAAATGTAAATCAAAACTGCAATGAGATACCACCTCAAACCTGTCAGAATGACTAAAATCAAAACCATAGGAAACAACAAGTGTTGGCGAAGATGTGGAGAAAAAAGAACCCTCATGCACTGTTGATGGGAATGCAAACTGGTGTAGCCTCTCTGAAAAACAGTATGCCGTTTCCTCAAAAAATTAAAAATTGAATTACTATATGACCCAGGAATTCCACTACTGGGAATTTACCTAAAGAATATGAAAACGTTAATTCAAAAAGATATATGCACCCATATGTTTACTGTAGCATTACTGAAATAGCTAAGATAAGGAAGCAACCCGTGTGTCCATTGATACATGAATGGATAAAGAAGTGAGATATATATATATGTGTGTGTGGGGGGGTGGGTGTGTGTATTCCATTTTATATATATGGATAACATGGATGGAACTAGAGACTATTACGCTAAGTGAAATAAGAATGTATCAGTCAGAGAAAGACAAATACCATATGATTTCACTCATATGTGCAATTTAAGAAGTAAAACAAAGAAGCATAGGAAAGAGAGAGAAACCAAGAACCAGACTTTTAATGATAAAGAACAAAGTAATGGTTACCAGAGGGGAGTTATGTAGGCGAATGGGTGAAATAGGTGATGGGGATTAAGGAGTGTACTTGTTGTGATGAGCACAGGTGATGTATGGATTGTTGAATCATTATATTGTACACCTGAAACTAATATAACACTGTATAACACTGTATGGTAACTACACTGGAATTAAAATAAAATAAAATAAGTAAAAACAGCTTTAAAACAGCTTTAAAAACATATATTTCAAATCCCCTCTTATAGAGTCAATAGGAACAGGTGGAGAATGTATCTTTTTGGGAGGCAGAACTGTTATTTTCAAGGCATAGAAATATTAATTTGGATTAGGAATTAGGAACTTAGATTAGGAATTATTCTCCAGATGTGGGAAAAAGGTGGAATGAAAGCAAGAGAGACTATAAAAATAAATTTTCAGAAAGGAAATTACAAAGATCAGTTACCATATTCCAGTGTACATATTTTTATAACTTACAGATGGAGGCAATTAACATACTATATATTCCTATTTTTCAATTAAGTAACAAGAGATTATTGAGTTTTTGTTTAAATGTGGGTAGATAATGTGTGTGTGATGATGGAGTCTGAATTGGGGTGATGAAGACAGAGGTTTTTAACCACAGTTCTGTATTACCCATGGCTTCCCATCTAAAGTTTTATTCTGTATCATTCAACAACTTGGGAACATCGAACTAACCTATCTTTAACATATGACAATTAAAATGACATAAGTAAATTATTTGTCTACAAAACAAAGATTTTAGGCTCCTATAAAAAGATAGTAAAATATAAATAAAATATAAAATATAAAAAAGATTTAAAAATTGGTTTTCTAATGATAGAAAAGAAATTTTAAGAGTTGGCTATAAGTCCACTTTAGGATTAGAAGTAGACAGCTCAGAAAGATTTCAGCTGTTGCCATGTATTTGAGACTGAATAACATGAAGGGACTCTTCAGTTCTCCAAAACAATGACCTATTTCCTTAATTCCTCATGTCTCTATACATCCTGAATGTCTTATGCAAAGAAAGGTGTTTTTTTTTTTTTCTTTTCTTTTCTGGATTTAACCAGGGTTGTGGCTTTTTATTTTCCATTTCTAGGACATTGTTAACTAAGTCCAGATACCCAGATTGGCCTAACAAATTTCCCAAGGGAGAAATTCAGAAGTAGCAGCAACCTGAGAGAGAGTCAAGTCCCACTGCTCATTTACGTGAGCAAACTTCTGCCTGCAGCAAACAACAAATGCAAAGCAAATAAGTAAATATACACAGAAATGAAATAAAATATTTGACATTGTAAAAAACAGTGACTACACAATAGTGAGTTTATACTTATAATGAGTTAATATTTATTTAAATATTTGAGAACTCAAAATGCATTAAAAATCAGCTATCTTTTCTTTTTTTAGCCCTAAGCATCACTTATTTTTTTTCTCAAGTTTTTATTTAAATTCCAGTTAGTTAACATACAGTGTAACATTAGGTACAGGTGTAGAATCTAGTGATTCATCACTTACATACAACTCCCAAGGCTCAACTTTTTGCTTATTATAAGAAAATACAAAAAAAGAACATTAAATAATTCATAAGAGAATAAATATAAGTGACCATTTAATCAAATATAAACTAGACTCAGTTCATTCATATTTACTCATTTTTCATACATTCATTTCATTTATTTTTTACTCACTTTTCATACATTTATTTATCTCCGCAACCTCATGAGTTAGTTAATATTATCTACTTTTAACAGTTGAGGAAACTGATCAAACTAAGGTATACAGAAGTTAACAGACTCACAGAACTAATTTGTGGAGGAAATGGGTTACAATCCCTATCATTTGGGTCTCAGTGTCCTTTCTTACTAATGTGTACACTACTTCCTATAGATTTATTTTCACTATTAATTAAAGTGAACAATTTTTTTTCTGTTTTTTTTTTTTTACATAAATAAATGGTCCATAACGTAATGGGTAGAACTTGGAGTATACCAGAAACAACAAATTGAAAAAGTTTTTTTTCACTGTAGTATAAAAGGATTGATTTAGTAATGTATATCATGATCTTTTAATGCTTGTACCTTTTGATCGAGTAATTTCCTTTCTACAGTTTATACTAAAGTAATAATAATAGTAGACTCCTAAGATATTTACACATTTTTAATTACACTTATTAATAATATTGAAATTTGGGATACTTAATAAATGTTCAATAATAAGATAATGCCTAAATAAATGATGATGTATTAGTAGAATGGTCAAGTACCCAGATATTATTGTGGTAGGCAGAATTGTGAAATGAAGGAATGCTACACCTATTATTAAGACCATTAATCATTTGACCTCTAGTTAATTAAATGGGAGATTATGTAGGCTTGATGTAATCACAGGAGATCTGTAAAGCAGAGTTTTTTTTAGCTGGTCGTCCATGGGAAATTAGAGAGGTACAAAGCAAGACAAGGATCTGTTGTGCCATTGCTGGCTTTGAATGTGGAGATGGGCAAGAGCAAAGACAAAAGAATGCTCTCTAGAAGCTGAGAACAAACCCAGACTAACAGTCAGCAAGAAAACAGGTACTCTAATCCTACATCTGTAAGGAGTGAATTCTATTAACACTGGAATGACTTGGTAAGTGGATTCTTACATAATGTCCCAGATCAGAGACTCGCCAGACAAATACTTTGATTTCAGTCTTGTGAAACCTTCAGTGGACAATGCAGTTGAATCTGCCCAGACTTCTAATCTATAAAACCGTGAGCTAATAAATGGGTGCTGTTTTAAGCTGTTAATTTGTGGTAATTTGCTATGCAGTGATAGAAAACTTCTACAATTAATAATTACGATTTCAATGAAACTTAATATAATTATTTGATATGTCATATATCATGAAATAATAAAAATGCAAAAATTAATACATAAGTCAAACTAGCCCAAACATTAATTGGAAACATTAATGTTGCTTAACTGAGAAATAGAATTCAGCAGTTAATTAATTTAAATATACATTTCATTATAATTGTATCCATTGTGCCTGTTTTCAATACTGCATATGGATATACTCATAATTAGAAAAAAGTATCTCACACAGTAACAGGATAACTAATCTTACATATTATTCACATTAAGCAATTAATTCATGCCTATATACACATACAAAAGACTATAAGGACATCTTTTGAAATATTCACATTGATAATATCTAGTTCTCAGGATTAAGATTATATCTTGGTTTCATATCTATAAGTACATGTAGCTTCCTCTTTTCCACAATGTACATAACCTTCTAGTAATACCAGAAATTTTAGACACTTTATTTGTTCCTAAGGATAAAATAGTTACAGGGTCTCTGAAAATTGAGGATTCTCTTTTTCAGCAAGTCACTTCCTTCCTCCGTCCCTCCCTCTCTTCCTTCCTTCTTCTCTTTCATTACATCAAACTG
The DNA here is from genome assembly GCF_011800145.1 of Mirounga leonina. Lineage (NCBI taxonomy): Eukaryota > Metazoa > Chordata > Mammalia > Carnivora > Phocidae > Mirounga > Mirounga leonina. The sequence continues at coordinate 48,882,473 of NW_023270316.1, forward strand.
GAGACCTCAGTTTGTTGAGGTAGAAAGATCAAACTGTTTCTGTCTTTCTGCTTTATGATCTGCAATTTCATATACCAGCTGCTTTATGCTGTCTGCATAGAGGTGGATTCCTTCAACTATCTGAACAATCTCAGAGTCTTAATATAGTTCACTCAGTTGTGGCAGCAAAAGACAGGAGGTTTTTTTTTTTTTTAAGATTTTATTTATTTATTTGACAGAGAAAGACACAGCGAGAGAGGGAACACAAGCAGGGGGAGTGGGGGAGGGAGAAGCAGGCTTTCCGCAGAGCAGAGAGCCAGATGTGGCGCTCAATCCCAGGACCCTGGGATCATGACCTGAGCCGAAGGCAGACGCCTAATGACTGGGCCACCCAGGCACCCCGACAGGAGGGTTTTATCAGGTTACAGCTAAGCATGAACAGGTAACTATTCCAGAGAAGACATGTTCCTCAAATTTTATTACCCAAAAAAGATTGACAGAGATTGACATCGAATAAAAACATTTCTTTACACCATTTGTATGTTGATAGATGCATTTTTACATTTCTACTCAAATTATGCAGAGAACTATTTAACAAACAAGCAAGGAGTCATAATTTCTGAAGTGAGGTTTGTGCAGATACTACAATGTGTCCTTGTATAATGCAGACATGCAGCGTCTCACTCCAAAGGACATGCACTGTGATAGGTCAGTATTTAAGAGTGTAGGTTCCGGAGCTAAAATGACTGTTTTCAAATCCTGGCTCTGCCACTTAGTGGGCTAGTAGCTACATTCTTTCTCAGTTTTTTCTTCTTGAAAATGGGGCTAATAGTATCTACCTCATAAGGTTGGTTTCAGGTTTAAATGAAATAATCTATGTATAACATTAAAGACAATCTCTGCCAAATTGAAAGTACTCAATAAACATTAGCAATATGATAACTGCTTACTAATATTGGTCAAAGTAATTTAATGCCATCAGTTACCCCAAGAGGGAAAATATCATTGCATTGGGGTTCGCCATCCTCAGCTATGAATTATTCAAGTATGAAATTATTGTTGTTATACTCCTGTTAATTATCTTATCTGTAGTATTTTATTAAATTTTAAAAGTAAAATTAAAAAGTTATTACTCTTTATTTTGTCATTTATCTTCAAGTCACCTTATTTGGTTAAAGTTATTTTATTAGGAAAAAGGCAAATTATTAATTTAGATAACTCCACACTCTTCTGGTGCAGTGGCTTCCTTTTCCCATTCATTATTTTCCATTGATGTAGCAAACAAACAGTGGAATATTTTCACTGTGTAGGAAACATTCTGGTAAAAATACTTATGATTAGGTCTTAGTTTAGATTAGGATTTGAGGGAAACTTTCTCTGAGAAAGTGATTTTTGAGGTAAAGGACAAATGAATGTTATTGATAGAAAGAAGAGAAGGTGGAGATGGGTAAAGGAAGGGATTTTATTTTCATTTATTTTCATTTAAAATTTAAAAATTTTGGTGTGTGGGTAACTCAAAGTTATTTTATTTCCTTTCAAACTCATTTATAGACAGCAATAGTTGCTGTCTGTCATCTAATGAGGAATGCCATCTAAATCTGATTATAAAAGGTGGTGTCACATCAAACTTTCTTTATGATAATGTGTTATCTGTCTTTATTTCCTATCACACTGCTGCTGATTTACAGGGATTATTTTAGCCCCTGATCTCTTGCATATCATCAGTTGCTATAAGCTAGGCAGGGTTGTTATTTATTTGCCCAATTAATGATGCAGAAGACAGTTCCTTAACACTTTGTCTATTTCAGGAGGCAGATGAACTATTTACACTTTGCTATGTAGTTCTTATTATTTTGAGGGGGAATAATTACTTTTTTAATTAGTAGATTACATGAAACCAATTTTAAATGTCAATTGCTATAATTCAAATTTTTTTCTATTTTTATAACTATTGTTAGTATATCAAGTACAGTTTGTTGAATATTGCCTTTATTCATAATTCATGGAATTGTGTATTGGTGAGGTATGCAGGAATATACCCCACAAATTAAAAAAAAAAAATGTGTCCCTTTACTTACTTTATACCATATTCATGCTAATAATACTATTGCCAGAGAATTTTGACATATATTAAACATTTTAACTTTATATATGTGATTACTATATATTTGTCTGAAATATGTTTACTAACATTTGAAATCATGTTCAAATATTTGGAAGAGTTTTATTAATCAAACAGGGTTATATATTTGGAGGAAGAGTATCACTGGTACAGACTTCAGTCCTGATTTCCAGATGTTTAAATCCAACTGTCCACCTGACATTTTTACCTGGATGTTCCATAACTCAAACTCAACCTATCCAAAAGTAAGACCTTAATTCCCTATGCCAAATCTGTTTCTCATTTAATAGTAATACTATGATGATTTACATGAACTACCTCCATGTCACCCAACTAGAAACCCTTTTCTCCTTACATCATGTTTAACAGTGACCCGGTTCCATTGATTATCACCACTGTAACTTATATCTTATCCAAGTCTTACTGTCTTAGTTCCAGCATCCAGTCTTTTGAAGGAATGTTACACTAGCTTTCTAACTGATTTCTAAAGATTTCTATCTAATTGCATTATTATCCACAGGATTGCAAGTGACCTTTCTGCAATATACCTTATCAGGTTTTTTTTTCTGTGAAGGACTTCAGTATCCTCCATTTAAACTATAGGTTATAAAATTACCCTTCTTAAACATTTATTCAGTCTTCCAAGGTCTGGAACTTGACTACTTCTCAAGGTTTCTCTTTTTTTTCATTTACCTGTCTACTTTGCTGTTGTTTGAATGGGGACCCTAAATTTGACCCCTGTTACTAGAAGATCTCCCTGGAAGCAGATGTCCACGTGGTGTTTGTTCCCTTTAAGCACTTTCTGAATTCTTAAACTGCCCAGGGCAAAAGTCTAAGAAGTTAAGTAGAATAATTTCTTAAAGCAAAACAATGTTCAGCCATCTTGGGGCTCTACGAAGGCACAAAACAAAATAAAACGAAATAGTAGTTCAGTATTCACTCGTGAAAAAGGGTCCTGGTAAATGATCCATGCTCCAAGTTGGAAGTCCCTCAGGGGCTATAATGCTAGGAACGAGGCAACCAACCCAGATGTAGAAAAGGTCTTATTAAAAATGCAGCCCAGGAGTGGGTCAGCTCATCTAGTTGGTTATTTCGATTTGTCCCACTATATCTACTTTCCAGAGCAAAGAGTAAATCTTCTCTGGGAGAAGATAGCATCACCCAGAGACTCTACGATGTTTCTTACACAATGTACAGAATCCAATAAAATATTACCAAGTGTATGAAGAAAGAGGACCAAGAATATATTATAAAAAGAGTTACACAAACAGACAAGCACAGAGAAATGATAGGGTTATCTGCATTTTCAGACAGGGGCTCTAAAGTAATTGTGATTGATATAGTCAAGGAAATAGATAAGAAGGTGCAGAATTTAACCAGAGAATTTAAATAAACATCAAATGGAAATTATAGAAGTACAAATTGAAAAATTAAAATTAAAGACTCAATAGATTAATTTAAGCACATATGGAACAGAGGAGAAAGAACATTAGTAAGCTGGAAAATGTTCAATTCGGAACGCTGAGAGCTAAAAAAAAATACAAAGTATAAAATAGAGAATAAGAGACTTTGAGATAGTAAAAATGTCTAATGAACAAGTAACTGAAGTCTTAGAGATGAAGAGAGTATTTGGCACAAAAGCAACCACAGGGGTGATATATTTGCCCACCTAACATCTGTGTTTTTATTTACCTAAATATATCTAGTATATGCACTTATTTTTTGTCATATGTTCATATACTGCCCATTAAAAATTAGTTATATGAAGTCCAGAATTTAAGAATAAAGATGCGAGTCCTCAGATAAGAAGCATATTCTGAGAACTGAGCTGGATAAAGAAAAATAAATTCATATCCAGAATATACTAGTTGTATGGGATAGAGTTATTTTATGGCTGGACTGGGAATGCTCTGTCTTTATCTCTGGGGACCTCAGGATTTCTGACTTAGACTCTTGGCCAAGATAAGAGAAGTAGGGTTTATGACATGCTGTTTAAAGTCTGAAACTCCCCTGGCAACCTCCAGGGCCAGTTTGTTTTCTGATTATTTTCACCAGCATAATCGGTTAGACAACCTGGCTTGACCAGAGAGGCATAAAAGACTCCACCGGGAACCTCTGCCCTGAGCTTTCCTGAAGCCAAGATTCATTGCACAGATTTTGGTGATTCAAACTGGAGCAGTGTGTCCACGTGTGAATAAGCACCCTATTAAGCTTGCATCTGGATGTTTCTAAGACCCGTGATGGTTGTCTGCACTCTCTCTTTCTCTGTCTTACCATTTGTCTTTAATCAAAGACTTTAGCTTTGTATGCTCTATGGATTCTCATGAGTCCTTTCAAATCCCTGAACTGGGGGAATTTTTCTAATAAAGTATAAACATTAAAAAGAAAAAGAAAAAATCATCAAAAATACCAATGATAACAGAAGGACCAAATTTGACTGACATCTAATCCCCAAAACAGTAGAAATTAGAAGTTGAATATTGTTTTTAATATGATGAATTTTTTTCCCTAGAATTTTATAGAAACAAATTGTTTTTTAGATACTGAGTAAAATGAAGACTTTTTCAAATTCAGAGACAAAGTAATTTTCTCCACATTTAGTCTAATAAATATAGGCTTTTCAGAAAAAATAAATCCAGGAAAACACATCAATTAGGGAAAAAATGGCAAATACACTATATTACATATATCAACACACCCAACTATCAACTGTAAAAATGAATATTTTTACTTTGGAATATGAAACAATGTCACGATGAAGGCAAAATTATACACAACACTAAAGTTGTTCACTATTAGAAAGCAGTTACAAAAAAACTTTTAAAAAGCCTTTAAAAAATAATACATAAACATATTCATTAAAAATGTAATGTAGGGGCGCCTGGGTGGCTCAGTCATTAAGCGTCTGCCTTTGGCTCAGGTCATGGTCCCAGGGTCCTGGGATGGAGCCCCACATCGGACTCCCTGCTCGGCGGGAAGCCTGCTTCTCCCTCTCCCTTTCCTCCTGCTGTGTTCCCTCTCTCACTGTGTCTCTTTCTGTTAAATAAATAAAATCTTTAAAAAAATAAATAAATAAAAATAAAAAAATAAAAATGTAATGTAATTAATAATAAAGGTATTATTACTCTGATTTGTAAATTGTTTTATTTATTTTTATTTTTTTTAAAGATTTTATTTATTTATTTATTTGAGAGAGAGAGAGAAACAGCATGAGAGGGGAGAGGGTCAGAGGGAGAAGCAGACTCCCCACTGAGCCGGGAGCCCAATGTGGGACTCGATCCCAGGACTCTGGGACCATGACCTGAGCCGAAGGCAGTCGCTTAACCAACTGAGCCACCCAGGCGCCCTAAAATGTTTTATTTTTTTGATAAAACCTACAAAATAGTCAAATGATGACTAGGTGAATTGATCCAAGTATAGTAAAAATACTTATATTAGTATAATATTGCATACCAATTCATTGGTATACCTATGCAATATTTTTGTTTCATTTGTGTTTGCCTGCTACCTTTTATTTCTTTATATTTCAATCTTTTTTTCTTCTTCTAATCTAAGCATGTCTTTAGTAAGCAATATATATTTGATTCTGTTTCTTTCCAGCATGATAATATTTTAATTGGAATATTTAGTTCATTTACAGTTACTGTTATTATTTATATATTTATGCTTAAATCTGGCATGGTACCCTTTGGTATTTATCCCTCCTTTTCTCCCTATTTCTATATATTCTCAGTTTTATGAATTGAATAAAAATTATTTTATTATCTACTTCAATAAGGTTGTTATACACACTTTGCTTTCTACTATTAGTTACCCTAGAGATTGTTAACATGATTTTGATTTATCAGAGTCAATATAAATTAGTATTTTACCACTTCCTTGCAAATAACTTAAAATCTTTTATCATCTACCAACCCATATGTTATTGTTGCTGTATATTTTAATTTGAGATACATTGCAGATTTCCTGAACACATTATTATAGTTTGTTTTTATTCAGTATTCATTTAATCCAGATATTTATGTTTTCTCTTGTTCATCATTTTTTTCTTACGTATTCATGCTTCAACCTTGGATTATTTTTTATCTATAGAGACAATATTTTTAATTATTTTCTTTAGCTTTTTTTTTTTTTTTTTGCTCCAAACACTTCCAGGTTTTTTTTTTTTAATCTTTTGTTTTGTTTCCTAAAAATGCATTAATTTTACCTCTGACATATTTTATTGGGTTTAAGGTGTAGAATTCTAGACTGAAAACCCTTTCAACCTATCATCCATTATTTTCTGGCTTTATTTATGATGAGACAGTTGAAGATAATACATCTTTTTCTTTGGCTGTTGCTAAGGGTTTTTTTGTTTGTTTTTTTAAGCTTATTTCTCAGATATGTCTAGCAGTAGTTTTCTTTGTACTTATGCAGTTGATAAATCTTGATAAATTCTTGAAAACTCTTGAAAATTCTAAGCCATTATGTCTTCTAATATTGTTTTTACCTCAGTTAGTTTTTCTCTCTGAAACTACAAAAATGTATGTATTCCTTTCATTATTTCCCATTGTCTCTCTTTTTCCCTTTGTTTTCTTTCTTTTTTTCCTCTATTCTTTAGGACTGAATGAGTATATTCTTTTTACCTATATTCCAATTCACATTCAATCCATTTCAGCTTGAGCAATCAGCTCCTACACTCAATTTTTGAGTTCTATATTTTAGTCATTGCATTACCCAGTTCTATAATTTTAAAATACATTTTCAAATTTTCTACCAAATATCACCATTTTCTAAGTTTCTTGGTAATCATTTTACGCTTCAAAAAAGTGTACCTGATGAAACATGAAACATTAAATTAAAAAATGCTACATGTCAAAAGGCACTACTGACAAGATAAAAAAGCAAGCCAAAGGTAGGAAAATGATTTTTGCCATGCAATTAATACCAAAAGACATATCCAAAATGAGAAAAGTAAATTGTAAAAAAAAAAAATCAAAGAGAATAAATATGTAAGTCACAGTAGAATAAACATATAAAAAAGAGTAAGTTTCCTTAGTACTTGCAAAAATTTAAATTAAAACTCCAGGACACTATTTTCTTTCTATAGATAGGCAAATGTCAGACATTAAATAGTGGTAAATTTTTGAGAAAGAATTCCCTTACACTGGCCATAGGTATATAAACTGAAAGAAAACTTTTAGAGGCAATTTGATATTTTGTAGAAAATTCATAGATGTTCATACCAAATAATCCAGAAATTCCTCTTTAAAAATAACATCCTAGCAAAATGTTAACATATATGCACATGAAAAAGGTATGGAATATATTTATTTTGGCATTGCTTCTTTAGAAAAAAGTGTATATAATGTAAATGACCATCAAATCAGAATGAATAGATTATGATATATTTTGGAGTACCTCCGTTCTTCTGGTAACAACTTTCAACCACAGAAGAACTGAATAAGGATCCCGCTAATCCTATTTGTAATACACCACCCTTTCTCCAAAATTTTTTGCCATATTTATATATAAATTTTGTAGGACACCAGTCTAAAGTATGTGGCTGCAATTGGAAGTGACTATTTCTCTTTCCTTATGTGCCCACTCATGTCTCTAAACCAGAAAAATGCTTCACTTAAGTGTATATCTTCCATATTTCTCTGGACATTCACTAACACACTAAGGGTAGTCTTGCACCCATATTTTCCTATTAGTAAGGCTGAGTCCACCTTCTTATTTTATTTTTTAAAAAAATTAGCTAGACAAAACAAAGGAGCATCATGAAACCAGAGAGACAGAATGAGTACTGCTCACATTTTAAGTCTGTGGTGTGTAGAAGGAGGGGTTAGAGAAATACAGAATATAATGGAGTTTACTCTCTGTCAACCTCAATTCTCACTTTCCTAGAAAATCCTCATGGATGATTATATTCTCCTTCCCTTTTCCATGCTTGGGTTCATTTTATTGGTGTCTAGGGTGTGAAGACAGATGAAACTAAGGGCCAAGGATGAGGAGTAACAGGAGAAGGTTTACCTTTTTCCTCCATTTTTACCTTGTAATCCTTTTGACAACTCAGAAGCAGACACTTACCAAACCTGGAGATTAAAAAAAAAAAAAAATAGATAGGGTGGGGAATAGAGGTGAGTGTGCACAGTAAACATTGACATGGAAGAAAGGTGGGAATTTACAAGTGCAGGGAAGATACATAATTCTGATTGCCTCTGCTTCCTCTGATCCCAGTTTTTTTGTGTTTCTCTTCAGAGTCATTTCTATACTCACCACTTGCTAATTTGTGATGAATTTTTGCTATATTCAATCTTCTCTGAATCACCTTTTGGTAATAGAGATCCTTCTTTTCTACTAACATATATGATAAAATATTGTCCATAGAAATATTTCCCCAAAAAGAGAAAAAGAATCTGAAATGATTTAGTTTGGAAGAAGATTGTGGTGAAAATAGGGTGATGTGACTGCTGGTCCTATTTCATTTTATGAATTAAATACTTTACCAATGATGTGCTTGTAAGGCATAGAAAGTCTACTGAACAGTCTTTTTGCTTATCTGGGTCACTTCCTGATGTCGAATGCCATCTCTAAACTCTAAAGCAAGAAAAAATGCAGATATGTCTGGACCACAGATCAGTTATATTGATTTGACAACAGTTGTTATTTTTAGATATAATTCTCCATTTTTCATTTTTCCCGGGGGCTTATAGTGTATAGTATTTTTTTGATTAGAAGGGGGGGAAATCGGATGGGGAGATGAACCATGAAAGACTATGGACTCTGAGAAACAAACTGAGGGTTCTAGAGGGGAGCGAGGGAGGGGGATGAGTTAGCCTGGTGATGGGTATTAAAAAGGGCACGTTCTCCATGGAGCACTGGGTGTTATACACAAACAATGAATCATGGAACACTACATCAAAAACTAATGATGTGGGTGCCTGGGTGGCTCAGTCCTTAAGCATACACCTTCCGCTCAGGTCATGATCCCAGGGTCCTGGGATCAAACCCCCCATCGGGCTCCCTGCTCGGTGGGAAGCCTGCTTCTCCCTCCCCCACTCCCACTGCTTGTGTTCCTGCTCTCGCTATTTCTCTCTGTCAAATAAATAAATAAAATCTAAAAAAAAAACTGGGGCGCCTGGTGGCTCAGTCGTTCAGCGTCTGCCTTCGGCTCAGGTCATGATCCCAGAGTCCTGGGATCGAGCCCTGCATCGGGCTCCCTGCCTGTCGGGAAGCCTACTTCTCCCTCTCCCACTCCCCCTGCTTGTGTTCCCTCTCTAGCTGTCTCTCTCTCTGTCAAACAAATAAATAAAATCTTAAAAAAAAAGAACTAATGATGTAATGTATGGTGATTAACAAAATAAAACAAAATTTAAAAAATAAATAAATTTAAATAAATAAATAAAAGAAATGATGCCAAAAATACTTCCGAGTTCTGGTTCTGGTATTGGTGGTTTAGATCCAGCTGTGTTACTTAAGACAAGTTATTTAATCTTTTTATACTTTAGTACCACTAATTCTAAAATGGAAAGTTTGGACTTGACTATTATAAAGTTACTTCAAAATCACTCTGCCTTTTCTTGCTTCATCTAACATGGTTTCATGCTTGAACTCACCTTCATTTTAGATATTTGAGGTTATATTAAATATAGTAATTCTCTATGTTTTAATTCAATATTTAAGTTAAAAAAAATAATGGACTGCACGAATGCATTTTTTAAATAGTAAAACAATTTTCAACTCATAAATATTTATCTTTATAGAAGTGTAGGTCTGAAAAGATTCCATTATTTTCTTCACTGTATTCCATGAGTTCCAAGCATTCAAGACATGAAAATACTAATTTGTCTTAAAAGATCAGAATGTAGGCATAGAAGCATTCTGAAAATCGAATTTTGTAACCCTAATGTGTTGTACCACCAATTTGATCATCTATTAAGCAATTTATTTGGAATTAAACACAGGAAATTCTAGTGACACGATAAATAAATTGTGATATTTGAGAAACAGAAGAGAAGTTTTCACTGTCTAAATGATTTGGACACAGACCTCTAGTTTAATAGCTTTGGATTTCTTTCATTGCAAAATTATATTGCATCTCGGTAATTTTCCTTTTTGGCACGGAGAACAGGTGTTCTACAGATGGAGAAACAGTTGTGGTTTTATGGGACCTCCTCTCCTAAGCACATTAATATTTGTCACTCACAGGGGTCCCTTTTCTAAGAATGACAAATGCCCTCATGCACACTTACTGTTAAAAAAGACCTTTGCGTCTGCGAAGGAGAGAAGACATGTTTACCTTTATTGAATGTGGGATAAGGAGTGAAGGGAGTTTCCTGGCACAGTCTAGATATTGATTATATAATAAAGTGGTTTCTTGGTCACATATACTTATAAGAAAGAGACTATGGTTGCAACATATAATAGTTTTGAGTCAGGAAAAAGCCACTTCCATTCCTACCCTCACCACACATAAACAAAAGAAGAAAGTTATGCCACGTCAACAGATGAGAGGTGTCTGGTGACAATAACAAAAGTAATGATTTTGAAAATGATGACAAATATTGAAATGAAATATACAGTTCCATTTATCTGTCCACAAGACCACTTTGCAGACCAAGATTTGTTATCTTTCAATGAACTAAGTCAGTAACATGGTTTATAAAGGCCCATGGGTAGCAGTAGGTGTAGAATAATTACTACAAAGCACTTCTCAGTGGTACAGTTGCTCAGGTACCATAGATGAATGGAAGGATTTGATTAGTGCCTTTTGTGTCCATCACCCCTAACCCTCTCTGGTTCATTGAAACTTTCAGGAAACCCATTTGGCAATGCCTATACTATCAATGGTAAAATTATCAGAATAGTAACATCTTGCTAACAAAGTTTTAATTTGGATTTCATACTTTGAATTACACTCTGGATATACAATTTTGTTTTCAAGTGGGAGATAAATTTAAAGTATTAGATATTAATAGCATTTTTAAAATTATGATGTGCTAACTGGTACTCTAAACTCTGGTTCTTCCACAGGAAAATCATGCTGAAGCAAAACCTGCCTCTTAAAAAATGTTTTTCTTAGCCAGAGCAAACACCGATACTTTTGATTAAACATTTTAAAAATACACCTTTGCTTTCTTGGTAATATCTTTCATCTTTAAAAAAAAAAAAAAAGTGAATTTAAGTTTTTGCAGAAGAAATTTATTTTTTATTTTTTATTTATTTATTTTTAAAGATTTTATTTATTTATTTGAGACAGAGAGAATGAGAGGGAGGAGGGTCAGAGGGAGAAGCAGACTCCTGCCGAGCAGGGAGCCCGAATGTGGGACTCGATCCCGGGACTCCAGGATCATGACCTGAGCCGAAGGCAGTCGCCCAACCGACTGAGCCACCTAGGCGCCCCATTTACAGAAGAAATTTAGAAAATATGTGCTCATATTAGTTATGAAAATAAAGAAATCAGTACCAGATCTAAATAACCATTAGAAAAAGCAAACAAACATACAGAAAGAAGAACCCAAAAAACATTAAAAGAAAGCTCCTAATCATATTCCACAATACACTTGGTCTTTATTCTTGCTGAATAGTAAATAGTTAAGAACTTTTCCTGGTCAACGGAAAGGGATCTGGAGGCAGGAGCATAATCACAATCGAATTTAAAAAGAAAAATAAAACCTCACTAATAAGAACAACAGTAATTCTTTAGTAGTCCCTAAAATATAACCAGTATAAAAATTTGGTACCATGAGATTACTAAAGAAAAACAATAGTGAAAGAAAAAATTATCATCAAATTCAATTAGTTCTTTCCTTACAGTTTTCAATTCAGAGGTAACATATATGATTGTAAATTGCAATTCAGATAATTTTAAGTTAAAAATGCAAACTAAATGCTTCTATGTAAAACATAAATTAATATTTAGGTAAATTAATAACCTTTTGTTGTAGATCTGTTTTACCTGATGAGGAACACAGGTAGAAAAGTTGCAGTCTGTAATGTAAGCATTCATTATGAGGTTAAATACAAATGTAGTTCTCAAATATGCTACATTTTAAATAAATAATTTGCATTATAATAATATTAATAATCAAATATAGTACAATTAATTTTCATTTTAATGGAACTTTCCATATTCCTATGTCTGGTCCTCTCCTCAATTGTTTAATATCTAATATTAAGAAATAATCACTGACTCCATCTCCAGGTTTCCCTGTAGTTTCAGTGATAGGAAGCAACTTGTTAGTGTGATACTATGTACCTAATTAAAGACAGTGCACTTAATCAAAATTAGTATGGAAAAGGCAAGGTTTTATGAATCTTCAGGTTAACTTTTCTGAATACTAATTAGCATGTGAAGTATTGAACACTAGTCCTAATTCTGAATAGATGTTTCATAAGCTTTACATTATTGGAATGTCTGTTTGATCTGAAATTTTATTTATAGGGAATGATATCAAAGGTCACACAATTTTGAAAACCAGTCTATATACACTTAATAAAATATCTCAGGTTATTAATCCTCTAAACATTAAAAGATAATGTTAGTATATGACAGCTATGATTGATGTTTAAATAACAGCAAGTATTTATTATTTGAGTATTACTAGGTAGTCAGCATGATCAACCCGATGTAAAATTATATATTAAAAATTATGTTAAATAAGAAGCAAATTAATTTAAAAGGTTGCATTTGCTATGAATATTAAATAGCAAAGAGAAAATATAGTCTCTGAAACCTAACTTGAATGCTTTTTAAGATGTTTGGTAGTGTCCAAAATAAATGTAAAGCACAGCACATTATTTTGAAGTTTTAAAAGTAGTTGAAGTGATTCTTTATTCAGTAAAAACTATTTTTAAAATGGAAACCAAACCAAAAAAAAATTCAAATGTGCTAAAAAAATCTTCACAATCGGTGCACAACAACATACACACAAATGAATTATGTCTTTGACTCATTCTGCCTGAGAATCTAAGGAACATTTATCTTGGTTGGAGTTATTTTTTTTTTTTTTGGAACTATTTTTAACATTAGCAAAATGAATGTTTTTTATTTTTCTGAATAAAGAAGTTATGATTATTGTTTTAAAAATATGGTACAAGGTGGCCCTAAACATTCAACGAGGGAAGGATGCTCGTAATGTTCTGCAACACTCCGTGGGGATTCTCCCATCCAACAGACACCCTTCCTGCTTCATTCTTTAATTGCAGGGTGAAATTGCCTATACATCATGCCTGGTAAGTTAAATTAGTTGTGATTGGATGTATTATCATTGTAACACAATATTTCTGCCCGTGAGAAAGGTATTAAAGAGATTTAAAAAAAAATCAACCCTTTTAACTATAGAGCAAGAATAGCATTGAGAAGTTAGGTTTCAGAACTATTCATATCCTTGAAATAAAATTCACCTCATCAGCAGAGGAATGGATAAGAGCTGAAATGTTCAAAATGTCATGGGTAGAGAAAAAATGTGAAGAAGAGGACATTCCTTGACTGGCTTCTGTGACTTGGTATCCTCAAACTTTCATTTGCTAGATACTACATAAGCAAGAGTAGAAAGCCACCCTCTTTTTGGCAAGGTCCTAAAACTGCCACAGTAAAACTCCTTTTTAATTCAGTAACATTTAGAGAAATGTTCTAAAAGAAACTTACAAATAATTTATTCAAAGACTGTGTATGTGTGGAGCAGGACCTTAGGTTCTCATAAATGGGTTGCTTATGTAAAGTAAGCTGTCAGATCAAATCCTAGGTTTCTTATTTTTTTCTCTTTTTCATTGGATCTTTTTACATTTGCCTCAATTTCTTTGCCATTTAATTGTTTTAATACATATCATGGTGTCTAACATGATTGTCATAACAACCTGTTACATGAGAAAAACGTTATTTTGTACCTCTACTAGGTCAACACAGAAACTAAATCTCAGAAAGGTGCAGTATATTTTTCGCTCTAAAGTAATTTAGGGTTTATTTTCAGATATCTCCAAATGTAGTTAACACTTCATAAAGTTTCCCCAAATGGCCAATTCACCTAGACAATACGACTCAGACTCTAAACTGAATTCTGAGAAAAACTTAAGCTTTTTACTTGTAAAAGCTTTAACCTTGCCAATTACATTACAAGAAATGTCATTTTTCATCTGGCTACAGCCAGCTTCTTATGGATCTCCACAGAACTGTTCCAATTCTCTTTGTCATGGAACTGAGAAAATTGAAGCTATTCATCAATCCCAAAGAATAGCATGCTAGGGTGTGAGACTTCAATGACTTTGTTTTGACCTTGTTTTCTCTGGTGATTCAACATAGGTGAAATAGACCTAGATGGTAAAGATTTCAAGGTCACTCTCAGATTTTTTTTAAAAAGGTGTGAACTAATATTGATAGATCATCTTTATTTAAATTTGAGGAACTTTAGATCTAATGGTAAATTAATGTTCTTTACTAGCACAAACTATTGTAGAGAAACAATACTTGTGGAAAAAATGATAATTTTTATTTTTTTATTTTTTAAGATTATTTATTTATTTATTTGAGACAGAGAGAATGAGAGAGAGAGAGCACATGAGAGGGGGGAGGGTCAGAGGGAGAAGCAGGCTCCCTGCCGAGCAGGGAGCCCAATGCGGGACTCGATCCAGGGACTCCAGGATCATGAGCTGAGCCGAAAGCAGTTGCTTAACCAACTGAGCCACCCAGGCACCCGATAATTTTTATTTATTTAGCTACTTCTAATTACTGATTCTTTTATGTAGTCAATTATAATGTATTCTGGAATTTGTGAGTATAAATATCTTTAACCGAATCCATTAATACTACTGGAAACTAATCTTTTGAAAATAGGTGAATAAAGTCACCTTTGTGAAATCAACGTATCATTATATTTTGGCATAGTGATATTTCTGAACTCTATATCTTAAATTCTGAGAACCTTAGAACTAAACTTTCTATGACCTAATGGGATATGCTGAGGCAACAAACAAAATAACATCTGATTTTTTATCAACCTGTAACATTATTTAAAGTAATAAGTATACCAAATCAGTGACTTAACAAATATTTGTTATATTGAAATGTTCACCTGGCAAGGAGGTTTTATTTTCTTTTGTTGAGAGAATACTGACCAAACACTGACATGATTATAGAGAAAAACTGCCTAACACTATCACCTCCCATAAATATTCTTTAACCTTGGAGTAACTTTCTTAGTACAAAATGATGAAAGTATTTTAATAGCTGATTAATGCCATTTCTCAACTTGTGTTTGAAGGTATTTTCCCTGTTGTTTCTTTCTTTATGTTTGAACTTTGCAAAAATCATTCACTCTGTGTGATACCAAAAGCACTTAGCATTTTAAAGTGTTATGGTTATACATTTATTGAATATTCAGGGTCATATTTCTGTTTCACATAAATTTTAGCCAACAGAACATGACCCTTAGACATAACAGAGCTAAGAGAATACAAAAGAAGTGCATCGTTTCCAGCGTAGAAATTTTAAGTCACTTTTCAAGAAATATAACCACTGAAGATGCATTTTGAAAGGTGAATTTTGAGTCTTATATGTTCTGAATAGGAGTTGTTTTATTTTCCATGGTAAAACAGATATATTAAACATGATAATATATGATAGATGGTTGGATGGAATTATGGAAAGAGGTAGATAGGTAGATAGATGATAGATTTTCTTATATTATTTTATTTGAGTAGCTCCCTATTCTCTCTTTTTTTAAAGATTTTATTTACTTATTTGAGAGAGAGAAAGAGAGAGAGAGCACACACACAGGGGGAGAGTGAGAGGGAAAAGCAGACTCCCCGCTGAGCAGAGAGCCTGTTGCCTATGCTGCAGGGCTTGATCCCAGGATCAAGGCAGATGCTTAATGGACTGAGCCACCCAGGTGCCTGATCCCTATTTTCTTTCTAATCTATATAAAACTATACCTAAGGGGAAGCAATAACCAATGTGTCACTTAGGTTTTATTAATAAGTGAGGTAACTCATTCCTTTCATTATTTTTTTTGTAAAGATGTAAAGTAGTTTTAAAACAAATTATTTCCAAATGTTTACACACTGACTTTTTTTATAGATGAAAATGAATCATTTCATTACAAATCAAATTTTCCAAATTAATACAATTAACAGGTAACATATTTGAACATTTTTTTTACCTCCTCTAAGATGAAACATGTTAGAAGTGTAAATACAAAAAAATGACTAAGTAAAACATTCAGTAAGATGTAACATTCCCTGTGGAATGTTACAATCACTGTATTCAAGGAATTTCTCTGAAAAACAAATCTTTGCTTTGAATTTCAGTGACGCAGATTGATAAGCTTCATGAATTTTTCAGCACATATTTTGCATTTTTCCCTTTAGACGTATTTCTAGTGTTTAAGGATTTTATCTGTACCTTCTGACTATGAATCAAAAATGGCAATTTTCAGACTTCTAATAAAAACTTCAGTATGTTTTTTATTTGGCATAAGGGAGTGATAGAAAAATAATTTACATTCTCTAAATGAACCCAAATAATAATGTTATTTTACTTCAATGCAAAATCACTTCACTATATTATTCGCAAATCATCAAGTTTTATTTATTTAACATATACTATTTACCCTACATATATGTATTTGAAAAGAGTGATCTTTGTAGACATTTGCAAATACATGTCTATAAATGCTCAAAGAAAGTCACTGATTGTACAAGCTATCACATTTGCTAAAATACAAAAGAGCACATCCAGGTGATAGAAAAAAATAACTTTTAAAGATTTTTTTTTAAATAATCTTTACACCCAACGTGGGGCTTGAACTTACAACCCCAAGATCAAGAGTTGCATGCTCTACAGACTGAGCCAGCCGGGTGCCCCAGAAAAAAGAACTTTTAAAAATTAAAATTAGTAACCATACAGAAGACAATTTGAGCAGAACCTACAATCATGTCTAAAGATCACTTACCAAAATGGATAATGTCCATGTTCAAGTGGTTTAGGACTCTAATATAGTCTTCAAAATTACAAAATTTATAGGTCTATGAAATATGGTATTTTGCCATCTAGAATGGGTACAAGATTTTCTTATTAGGAAGGTCTTAATGTCATTATTCTACTTCTGTGGCCCTTAACATCTTTTTAAGTTATTATACCTTGAAGAAAAACCTTTAAATTCAATTAAGAGTTACATGAAAATACAAAATCTGAAAGAAAATGGGGGAACTGGCAGGTTAGTGAAAATGAATTCAGTTTGAAAGAACACTAAATTTTGTATGCCTGTTTTCCAATATTCTACAATATATTTGCTCTGTTTCAAGTAAATTGGTTACTGAGTTGAAATGCTATTCCTAAGCAAAGTCCTTTCAGGATTAGAGAAAGATTTTAAAAGAAGCAATGGGATAGTAAAAATAGCAAGAATGAGGTTTGGAACCAGGAAAGTGCCTAGTTTGTTTTGGGGAGCAGCATGTGATTCTACTGCAGTTAGACCATATGGTGTATTGTAGAGATGGTGGGCCAGGCTGTGAAAGGTACCAAAAGGCAGGATAAGGAGGTTGGTGTTTATTTTGGTGGCAATGAGAAAGGAGACAATGGAAGTTTTTAAGCAGGAGAACAAATGCGAGAACAAAACTGAGTTGTAAAAGAACATGATGACAGTGCGGTGGACGGTATATTAATGGAAAGGAGATTGAAAGCAGGAAGGTCAGTGAGAACACTGCATTGGTTCAGAGACAGGCTGAAAGTATCTGCGATCTGGAGTAATGTTACAGGGGCTTGAGAGAAATGGATGGATTTCACACAACGTGGTATAAAGAGCTGAGTTAAGAATGTGGAAAAGTCAAATCACCAAAATTTCTTATTTATTATAATACTAATTTTAAAATGATACACATTATTTAACACTTTTCATTACATTTTTTGTAGTTGATCAAATTTTTACTTCTCTTAGTATAAAAGCAGTAAAAGGAGCTATAGAAAATTCCCTAAAATTATAACTTTGATTTAAATGTTATACATATGTTTATATATATAACAGATATGCATGCATAACATATATATATACATACACCCCCATGCTTATGCATATATTATGGGTAGAGTATCAAAACTGCAGATACGTAAGAGAACAAAGTCATTTCCTAATTTTTAAAAGTTTCTATTTATGCTTAACTGATTTGATTTTCTTAATTAGGAAATACAACATATAACTTTTTTTTTCCCATATGGAAGACTTTCTTTCATATATATATAGATTTTTTCTTTCATATATATATATATATGTGTGTTTTATCTTTTTTAGGAGATGCCATCAGGTTTACTTGGAGCTACTAAAGAGGGAATGCTGAAAATGAATATTTGAAAGATGGATGTTTGCAAAAGGTGTTATGAGAAGTAACAGATAACTGAATAAATACACTTGTATATGTAAATTATGTACAGAATTTCAAAAGCTGTATCTTTTTTCTTAAAAATTAATGTTAAGGGAAACTGACACCACATGGATACAAACAACAAAGTAGATACCATTAAGTGTTACTTGTTTTTATTTCCCTATATTAAGTTATACTGATTGATATTAATAGAAGTAGGTAATGGCAAGGAATTAAAGAATCAAATAAATCATGGTCATTTGTATTTCTTTATGTTTCATCTAAAGCATTAGGTGATAAAAATATCTGATGAAGGTTCACTTTTAATTTGCTCAAGAGATAAAAAGCAAGAGTAATTTGGAACATTAAGTATGTGTGTAGTCCCTCCTTATCTGTGGGAGATACGTTCCAAGACCCCTGTGGATGCCTGAAACTGCAGATAGTACTGAACACTATATATACTAGGTTTTTTCCTATACTGTATGCACATACCTATGGTAAACTCTAGTTTATAAATTAGTCACAGTAGGTGATTAACAATAAAAACTAATAATAAAATAGAACAGTTATAACAAAATATTGTACTAAAAGTTATGTGAATGTGAACAAAATATCTTATTGTGTGTACTCACCCTTCTTCTTGTTGGGATTATATAAGATGATAAATGCCTATGTGATGAGATGAAATGAGGTGAATAATGTCGGCATCAGGACCTAACATTCGGCACTATTGACGGTCTAGTGATACCTCAGCAGGAGAATCATCTGTTTCTGGATCATGGTTGATCACAGGTAACAGAAAATGTGGAAAGTGAAACCAAGGATGAGGGGGGGCTACTATATGTGTATTTTGCATTCAATAAATGGTAAATATTATGCTGGCTACAGAGTATAAAACAATTGGTGGACAATTGTGCTACTGGGTATTTACCCCAAAGATGCAAATGTAGTGATCCGAAGGGGCACATGCACCCCAATGTTTATAGCAGCAATGTCCAAAATAGTCAAACTATGGAAAGAGTCCAGATGTCCATCAACAGATGAATGGATAAAGAAGATGTGGTGTATATATACAATGGAATATTATGCAGACATCAAAAAAAATGAAATCTTGGGGCACCTGGGTGGCTCAGTCGTTAAGCGTCTGCCTTCGGCTCAGGTCATGATACCAAGATCCTGAAATCAAGCCCCGCATTGGGCTCCCTGCTTGGCAGGCAGGCTGCTTCTCCCTTTCCCACTCCCCCTGCCTGTGTTCCCTCTCTCACTGTCTCTCTCTCTCTGTCAAATAAATAAATAAAATCTTAAAAAAAAATTTTAAAAATGAAATCTTGCCATTTGTAATGACGTGGATGGAACTAGAGGGCATTATCCTAAGTGAAATAAGTCAATCAGAGAAAGACAATTATCATATAATCTCAGTGATATGTGGAATTTGAGAGACAAGGAAGAAGATCATAGGGGAAGAGAGGAAAAAATGAAACAAGAGGAAACCAGAGGGGGAGATAAACCATGAGACTCTTAATCTCAGGAAACAAACAGGATTGCTGGAGTGGAGAGGAGTGGAGGGGCTGGGGTAGCTGGGTGATGGACATTGGGGAGGGTATGTGTTGTTGTGAGCACTGTGTATTGAGTAAGACTGGTGAATCACAGACCTGTACCTCTGAAACAAATAATACATTATATGTTAATATTAAAAAAAAAAAAAGATTAAAAGCTCTTCCTTGGCGCTGCCTGTGGAGGTGGCAGCCATCTGTTACTGGGCATCATGGCTGCCCTCAGACCTCTGGTGAAGCCCAAGATCATTAAAAAGAGGACCATGGAAGTTCATCCGGCACCAGTCAGACTGCTATGTCAAAATTAAGTGCAACTGGCGGAAACCCAGAGGCATTGACAATAGGGTGTGCAGAAGATTCAAGGGCCAGATCTTGATGCCCAACACTGGTTATGAGAGCAACAAGAAAACAAAACACATGTTGCCCAGTGGCTTCTGGAAGTTCCTAGTCCACGATGTCAAGGAGCTTGAAGTGCTGCTGATGTGCAGCAAATCTTACTGTGCAGAGATTGCTCACAATGTCTCCTCCAAGAACCACAAAGCTACTGTGGAAAGAGCAGCCCAGCTGGCAATCAGAGTCACCAATCCCAATGCCAGGCTGCGCAGCAAAGAAAATGAATAGACAGCTTGTTTTGCACGTCATATTTGTGTTAATAAAATCATAAAACTACAAAAAAATTAAAAAATTAAAAAAAATAAAACAATTGGTGAAATTTGGTTCATCCTTTCAATGATCTTGTATTCTAGTTATTGAGATCTTTGTATCCAAGTGACTGCATATAATATTCTGTAATTGCTCGGTTGCAACCTTGGGAGCCTCCCAGGTTGAACAAAAATAAGCCTGTTACTCATGGAGGACAGGGAAAGACCAAAGAAAGAGGCAGACCACTCCACATTGGTAGGTGGCAGGTTTAGTAAGCAAGGGAACTTAGTTGTGAGACTTGACTTAGGCAGCCACAAAATAAGTAGATCTCCCTACACTTATTCACAAGAATCTTTAAAGTTCACATAGAGGCCTTAACTAGGTTCAATGTACATGCTTGAGATAGTACCATCACCACACTTCTATCTCAAGGTTTTATCCTTGGGACAGCTTCTGGGCAGGCAAGCAGAACACACATTCCAAGGATGGGAAGGGGTTGAGGAGCCTTTAAGTACCCACATCTACCTCATGGGTCAAACCTGTGGTCACGTCTTATTGGTGACCTCCTCCAATTGTATGGTGAGTTTACAAAATATTGAGATAATTCCTCAACAATTTTGATAAACAACCACTTCCCCAAGTTCCCTGAGTGACCCATCACTACTTTCCCTCCACTATCTACCTTCTGGAAAGGATCTTAGTGAGAAGGATATGAAATATGGACTCCTGTTCAGTAATCCAACTTCCCTATATCTTGAAAGAATCATTTCTTAAAAGGGAATGAATACCAAGCAAATAAAGTCTCAGTTGGGAACAAATTTACCAGGTATGAAGAAGAGCAAGGCCACTGTCACTGAAATATACTGATCAAAGCAAAGAATGGCAAGGAGATCAAAGGAGGAGACTACTGGTCCAGCTCACTTAGGACTTCTTAGGACATGGTAAAGGGTTTTGATTTCATCATGTATTAAATAAAACAGGCAGAGGAATGTATAAACAAGAGAAAGAACAAAATCAGTCTTACATTTTAAAAATATTACATAACAGGGCACCTGTTATGGTGTGGGTGGCTTAGTCGGTTAAGCTTCCGACTCTTGATTTTGGCTCAGGTCATGATCTCAGGGTCATGAGATTCAGCCCCTCACTGGGCTCCATGCTCAGTGTGGAGTCTGCTTGAGATTCTCTCTCTCCCTCTCCCTCTGCCCCCCCACCCACCGTGCATGCCCGCTCCCTCTCTCTCTCTCTCTGTCTCTCAAATAAATAAATAAAAATATTAAATAACATTTATATAGAGAATGGCCCAGAAATTTCTCATTACAAATTCTTTTCTAGACTCATATAATTTTTGAACTATTGAAGACCAATTGTATGATTAACTTCCATATAAAACTAAATTCCCCAAATAGTTAATAGTCACTCAATAACTAGGGACACAGCTGATCTGGGGGCCCAGTTTTGACATCAAATGCTATTATATTAGATTGGGAGGTTAGATTCAAAAGGATTATGTGTGTTAATCATGACAAAATAAAATGGTATTGTGCCTCACGAAAATTCTGTCCACTGATCATACTTAGTGATTTCTCATGGGGAGTAAATGGGTTCCCTCTCAATTTTTGTTCCTTCATTGTGCAAATGATTTCAAACACAGATGGCTACACAGATGCAGTAAGTTATATCAAAGAGTGAAGTATGTTCAGTGTAATATAATGAGAAGTGACTGGGGCAAATTGCCTCTTTATGACCATGAAAAAAATCCAAGTATATTTTTAATACATGGTAGGAGAAAAGAAAATAAGTTTGTGTGCAGTTTCAGTTCATAAAAATATAGTAACAAAAATGATGACTGGAATGTTCATCCCCTTGGTTTCTTAAATGAAACTGGACAATGCTTTAGGAAAACTCTGCAAGGGAAGGTTTCAGCTCCAGAGAATAAGCAAGTGATGATTCCTGCAAAGATCATCCCGTACCTGTGAAGAAACCGTATAGTCACAACCTCATAGAATTTTTCAGCAGCATGGAACTGTTAAGATAATTGAGTTCAAACCCTTTAGTTTTCAAGCAAAGTGACTAAAGATTTATGCCTCTGTATTCTCTATAATACACAACTTTGATTTGCTTTTCATAGGAATCAGAACATCTGAAAAAGCAGAGGATGCTTGCATTAACTCCTTCCAGTAAATATAAATGGAAGAAAAGGGTTTCCAAATAACATAAGAAATGATATTTAAAAATTAAATTAATGGGAATAAATCTATTTAGTAACCTGAGTAAAATTTACAAGACATAAAGTATGTAACTAAATATATAACTGAGAGACAATGTCAATAACCTTAAAATTTATTCACTAAATAATCTGAAAGTTCTTTATCATTTATTAAGCATGAAAATCTGTATTCTTGTATTAAAGAGTAGTGTGCATTTGCAACATGCAATACAAGGAATCATTCAGGAAAGCAAGATCAAGAGTCCCTTACCAGTTACAATGCCAATAAAATAATTATCCTCACATTCATTCCCGAATACCTACTTCATAGGATTGTTATGAGGACTCAGTAAGTTAAAATGCATTCAGAATTTAAAACAGGGCCAAGCTTATAATCATATTTGAGAATCTCTTTATTCCCAATAATATCATCAAATGATATGTTGAAATATCAATTATATATGTAATTTTGTGATATGATTATATATTTATATTTTAAAGCGATTTGGGAATAAAAGAAAAGTCAATTCTTAGATTATCCAAGTCAGATATAAATGGTAATCTAAAGTCATTTCATTCATATAAATCATTTGCCTTTATAAAATCTTTTAATGTATTCAGAAATCATTTCATGACAGTATCTCATTAAGTCATAAGACCCTTTCTAGGTCAATAGAGAATCTATTAATATTTTCATTTTTTAGGTGAGGAAACTAGAGTTCAAATAACTCAAGTAGGTGAAATCCGTAATGACCCTGGAATCAGAACTCCGCTTCTGCCTTCAGTAGTCTATGCTGCAACTGAAGATGAACACATTCACAATGCTTCAGGTGAAACCCTTGCTATATGGTCCATTTATCATATCTATCAAGATTTTTGTACTCTCTGGTTAACTTTATCAAAATTCACATTATTCTGATTTGTTAGGAATAAAGATGATAGGAGAATGATTTCCTTAGGCATTTTCAGCATTTGGGAAGTCACTCAAGAGGTCTTATGTTGAATAGGTCCAGTTTTTGAACTGGATTCACCATTATGAAAATAGAATATCTTCGGAGAATGTCCAGGAATGATTTGCTCACCTATGAATGGCATATCCTCCCGTTCAATTCTTTAATTGACCCAAACACATTGTGAAACCTTTGGTCATAAAGACCTTATCCTAGAACAGATATTTCCTAAAAAGAAGGAAAAAACTCAATTTATATCTGTACACAGTATAAAAATGTAGTATCTTTTGATAAAGGAGAAGTTTTTTGTTTTCTATTGTTTCTGTCATGTATTATTCTGCTTACAACAGTAGACTAATACTCATATTTTTATTTTAGAGTTTTAGAAGAATTGCAGGTACATCCAAATTCAAAAAAAGTGGAAATTTGTTATCTAATTTCCCATTGGATCCAGTTTCTCCTACTGGATGGGTCTATTTGTTACGTAATTAGAAGCTAGGGGTGTAAGCAAACAACAAGTTCCAGTTATTTCTACATAGGCAGCTCAAAGCTCAGTTTGCCTCAGAATGATATTTTAGATCCTTCTTAGGTAGCCTTGTAAGAGTGAATCAGATTTTTACCAGGGTGAACTTTCACAGACTTTAAACTATGAAACACAATTTCCTACTTAAACACCTGATATAGAAAAGAAATTTCAGAAAAGAAACACCAAACAAAATCATAGAAAAATCATGAGACAAGCCAGTATATCAATGAACAATGAACAAAGCCCATGGCCTGTCACTCATGATTCTCCCTCCCATCAAGACAGGCTCAGGGAGGTAGCTTCAGGGTCTTCTGTCAAAGGTGAAATATTTTTCCACAGATGTCTTGGACAGTGTTCATTATATAACTTACTGAATCTGTACTTGAGTTTGATATTGAAAGCACAAGAAAAAAAAATATCTTCCAGTTAGAAAGATAACAACAGGAGAACTAAAATAAAACTGATACACAATTTTAACTCCACTGAAGTTAGTGGAGTATATAATGAAATTGTGGAAAAGTAAGACTATGCTGTTTATCTAGAATGTTATACCTAACGATAACCTGTAAGAACCTTTTTATTAATAGGAGAAAATATAACAAAATAAAAATCCTTATTGTATTAAGTTGTAAAAAAAATACATTGTGTATAATACAGTTTTAAAAAATACTGTCTTGACCTAGTTTTGAAGCCCTGGCTAGTGGCTGGTTAGTTCCCTTTCTTGAGTGGCCTATTAAACCTACACCCAACCTATCTCTGATCAGGCTTTCAATCTATACACACCTTAATCAGCCCAAGCCAGGTACCAAACACTTAGGCATAGCCAACCTATGTCCCAGAGCCTGGGAAATTATTCAAGTAGCCAAGCCACACCCTGCTTGCAATACATACACTGTTCCCTACAGCTCCAGCTTACTGTTACCCTGTCCCCTGGTACAATCCCATCTGTGACCTTGGCTGGCAGCTTTCTCTCTTTTGGGGCTGTAAATAACGAAAAATTCTGCCTTTCAACTATCTGAGTGTCACTGCATTGCACCCTACGATCAAACAAATCTTTACATCTTATAAAACATTGTGATATAGTGGGTGCCTGGGTGGCTCAGTTGGTTAAGCGACTGCCTTCGGCTCAGGTCATGATCCTGGAGTCCCTGAATCGAGTCCCGCATCAGGCTCCCTGCTCGGCAGGGTGCCTGCTTCTCCCTCTGACCCTCCTCCCTCTCATGTGCTCTCTCTCTCTCATTCTCTCTGTCTCAAATAAATAAATAAAATCTTTAAAAAAAAAAAACAAAACAAAACATTGTGATATAGTATAATGATTACTGGACCAGGCCACAGAATACATAAAATCTAATGAAAGCTCTGTCGCTCATTAGCTAGATGATGCATTGCAGATATAACACCCAGATGTAAATTGTCCTCACTGAGGCCACATTCTGCGAGGGAGAGGTAGTATTTATTATTGCTTTGACTACAACTATCTGGTGGAAATCATATCGCCCTAATACACAAGAGTGAGGTTTCTTAAATTAATCTATTTAAATATACATGCACACATACATACATTTAATGCAAAGAAGATATACATTTTAATAGATTATTAAATAAGTTCATAGCTTCTGAAAATTTAAGTATCCCTGATGTGGAAGAATCTTTATCCTGAAATTTTATGAAGTAAAAAATATAAGAATGATTGAATCAAAACTATTGAAAACAATCTAAATATACTTTAAACTAGAGTTAATTTATGTATAATAGCAAATGTAAATGTATTATTAATTTCTAATTTTTCCCTACAAAGAACCTTATAAAAACTGTTTGTAAAGTGTGGTCCATAGACTATATTTATCCTGATTCCATCAGTCTTGAACTTTTCCATGTACTTCCCAGGTTCTGATGATGTATAAGTTTTTCATATCACTGATGACCCATTTGGTGATGCTTTCTGAATTTGAAACATTAACATTCTTTTAAAAATGTTCAGTTGATTCTACACAATTTAACAACACAAAATACCTATCAAGTGTTTTGTTTAGTTTTCCTTCCCTCTACTATAAGAAAAAAAATGGCTTCCAGTAAATCTATTACTCTGAGGTAATTACTTCCTTATTTCTTCAAAGAGATAGATGCCATTTTTTTAAAAATTCCTAGTAATTTAAGTATTCTATGTTCAGGCCTACTGCCTTTGTGTTCTGCCTGTGAAAGGGTTGTTTTATTACTCTTCACTTGCCATAAAAAATAATAATTTGCACATTTAATATAAACTGAGAAAATAATTGTTAAAATAAATATTAAGACAATGACACTCCCTTTATAAATATATATTCTTGCGCCTTTATAAATAAGTGCTAACACCAGCAATGATTATAGTTTACTGTTTCTCTTTTCAGCATTAACAACACATGGTTTATTTTGCTCAAACTCTAAGTGCTGTCAACTCTTAGAGCCTTGCTTTATTCATCCCTAAAACTGCTTTTGCTTTGAAGGTGTTTCCCAACCCAGGTGAATGGTAGCCTCTGATTTTCATGATCTCACAAGGCCCAAGGTCTACCTAAGTAATTTAATTTAATAAGAAATCAACTACTTTAAGCTGATTCCTCCATATGGATATACCATCAGTGCAGTGGGAACTAGAAATAAATTCTACTTCACATGTTCCAAGAAACACTGAGCTGATGATTTTATTAAAAATGGTCCCAGACCTTTAGTGTCTTGATGGGTCTGACAGAAGCAAGCACAGATTTTCTCAGGCCTCACAAATTATCTGTAGATAAAGCTTGAGGAAAAATGAGTAACTCTCTCTCATACATACACAGACATACCTCACACACATTACAATATACACACAAATACAAATTACAGAATACACAAAAACAAATAGTAGAATAAGACCTGATAAAGACTTCAGATAAAGGAATTATTAGACACATAATTAAAATAGCTCAGGAATAATAGGAGCTTGAACATAAAAACATTAAGCAATTTACTAATGAACCAAAGAGTTCTATAAATTAAATAAAATGAAACAAAATAATTGAAATATAAAATCCAGGGTATGAGGGGTGCCTGGGTGGCTCAGTCAGTTAAGCGTCTGACTCTTGGTTTAGGCTTAGGTCATGATCTCTGGGTTGTGAGATGGAGCCCACCCTGTGTCAGACCCTATACTCAGAGGGGAGCCTGCTTGAGATTCTCTCCCTCTCCATCTGCCTTTCCCTCCCCCTGTCTCACTCTCAAATAAATAAATAAATATTTTTAAAAAATCCAGTGTAAGAGTTTAACCACAAATTGACATTTCAGGACAGAATAGTAAACCAGAAGATAAATATATAGAAATTATGCAGAATGCATCAGAGAAATTAAAAAAAAAAAAAAAGGAAAACATGAACAAAGACTTAAGAGACATCGATGACAGGAGTTACGGAAAGACAAAAAAAGTTATTAAGGCACAGATATCACTGGAAAATATACAAGCCAAGAGTTTTCCACAATTGATGGAGTAAAATAATTTATATATTCAAAGAGCCCAGTGAATCAAGGTAATATTAATAAAAAAGAATCTAGACCTAGACACAGCAAGGTAATGATTCAAAACACTAAAGATTAATAGAAGACCTTACAAATAGCAAAAGTCAATGGCAGATTAACTTCATATGTGCAAAAATAAAACTGATACACAATTTTAAGAATGACATTGAAGTTAGTGGAGTATATAATGAAATTGTGGAAAAGTAAGACTATGCTGTGTATCTAGAATGTTAAACCTAACGATAACCTTTAAGAATTAAGGATAATAAAAATGCAGTTTCAAAATCAAAGCAGGGTTGGCCACCAACAAACCTTCAATAATGGAAATTCAAAATGTTGTATTAGAAGAAAAAGGAGAAAATGATACTAAATGGCAGTTCTGTGATTGAAAAAATAAGGGAACCAACAAATTAATAAAAATGTTTAAATTTAAAATAACATTAGCTTTATTTAAAAAAAAGCATGATGAAATCAATGATGTAAAATGGTCTAAAAATACATGACCAAAGTAATGTTTAATTGGAATGGATGACAGATCTTAAAGTGTTTTAAGAACTATCTAGAATTTAGGTGGGCAATAAAAATGTTAAATTATATCAGAATGAATTCAGAATGGGTATTAACTTTTATATCATATATACAACAATTATAATGAGTATATTAAGTTCCCAAATACTAGAGAAAATTTGTACAATAAGAAAAAATTTGAAAAAAACTAAGAAAAGAGAAATGTACACATAAAAAAAGATGTAGGAAAAAATAAGAATAAAATAAGATGTTGGAAATAAATCTAAACATCTGTGGTTACAATAAATCCAAATGGAGCAAATATTCTTATGAAGATAAATATATTCAAGTTGGACAAAGAGAGATAGCAATTATACGTAGTTTAAAGTAGACACACCAAAATACTAAGAACTCAAAGTTTTAAAGGCAATGGCTATCAAAAATTATAACAGATCATTAATAATCATATTTTCAACTTTTATTTGTTTAAAAGTATGAAAGATGCTTCTTTTAAAAAAAGGATGTTTCTTTTATGATATGGGCTTAAAAACTCTAATGGGATTTTTTTTCAGTCTTATTCTGTGTTGTTTCATATATTGTACATTGTCATTTTCTTGAATATTTTGTGCTTCATATTTCCCTTGAAACTCTACAGCTGGTGGTTAATATTTTAAGGCACAGAATGAAGGTGTGTTATTCCAGAGAGTAATCTGAATTTACTTCTATTAAGCTTCTACAGCTACATTTTTACTTAAATTATTAACTATTATTTGGGCCACCTAAATATGTAATTTTTGTCTGCAAACCTATGTAAGGCATCTTCTATGGTAACAAAATTAATTTGTTTTCCCTCTTCAAAGAACCCTGAAGTTCCAAACAAGCATTTTTGAGACTGAATGTGGATACCTAAGGTGAATATGGGGGTACAGATTTATTTCTAGTTTTACCCTTACACTAAGCACACGGGTCTTTGGGATTTCAGGCAAGTGGGATCATAGGGACTCCCTACTTTGGCATACTCTAGGCTTAGTCTTCTTTCCCCTTAGTACAGGGCAACCACTTCAGCAAATGTTCTTAACTCAAATAGTGCCTTGTCTTCTCAGTAATTTCACTTCTAAGAGTTGATTTAAATTAAAAATACAAAAATATAAATAACTACATATTTATTAAATGCCATAATGAAATCCAAACTAAGAAAAAACTTAATTATAAAACGATGGGTAATTAATTACAGATCATCCCCATCGATAATATAATACATTCACAATAGTCTAAAGATATTCAATTATGTTTAAAAGTTTGTATGTTTATAAAAAATAATTAATACTCTTTCAACATTTAAAATAAATATATGTATGTAAAGTAATTCCTAAAAAATAAAAAAATAAATTATAATTGGAATAACCTAAACAGGACACTCAATGAACTTGCTGTTCATTTTCTTTTTTTCTATGGAGCTGTTCATAGATACAAGATAAAGGGTAAAGGCCTTAACTTTACCTTTTAAGGAATAACTGACCCTCATAGCTTAAATCAAGAGAAACATTTATTATTTCACCCCCTAGGAAAATTAGATTTTATTTTGAAAACAGTCAAACATGTATGGGATGATTATTGCCTCTTCTTATCACAGAAGTCCAATATAGATTGAAGCCTCTGTATAATTGCCTATCTTTCCTTGAAATAGAATTATCTGTGGCTCTACTGTTAAGAATCTCTTTACACCCTAGATATATTTTTATCTATATATCTACAACTGGCACTAGCTTTTCTTTTTTTAAATTTTATTTTATTATGTTATGTTAATCACCATACATTACATCATTAGTTTTTTTATTATGTTATGTTAATCACCATACATTACATCATTAGTTTTTGATGTAGTGTTCCATGATTCATTGTTTTCGTATAACACCCAGTGCTGCATGCAATACATGCCACTAGCTTTTAACTTAAAACTTTTTACCCTTCTCCCTTGCTGATTATGAGGAGTAATGTAATTGATATCTGCCTATTCTAATATTAGGTTAGGGAAACATGTTCTTGATATAATTTTTTTAAAAAATCAACTTTTATTACAATGCATTCTTTGAAACTGGGTGCAAGATGCAAATCTTTTTGCAACCATGAAGCCAGTAGTCTTCTTAAATTTAGTAGTTTCTAAGATTCTATAATCTAGAATAATCCTTCTCTCTTTGTAACATTGAGAATTTAAGGAAACCAAACTACTACTGGTAGATTGAGGGAAAAATGCATGATTTAACAATAATATCATTTTGATGGTAGGGTTAGGGCAATTTTTTCACTTTGTGTTTCTAAATTTTTAAACAATTGTCAAGGGTTATTTTTTCCAGAAGAAAAAGTTATTATAATTTAAAAATTAATTACAGGAAAGAAACATCTACAATTTTAGATTTTTAAGAACACGGAATGAAAATGAAAACTATATTTTTCTTAATTGATCTAATAGATTAATTGTTCAATTTAATAGTAATAAAGTATTGGGTAGTTATAGTTTATAGATAAGTGAAATAAATGAGAGCAGTTATAAAAGATGTCAGGGGGGAATTGAGAATGCTGTTTGAGGTACTGTGAAGCAGTTGAGTGTTATTGGAAAATAGATGTAGATTAGTTGTAAATATATATGGCAAAATCTAGGACAATCACTAAAAGAAAAAAAGAAATACAGTTAATAAAAAAAGAGTGAAAATGGAATCATAAAGTACTCAGTTAAAACCAGAGAAGGCAGAAAAGGAGGGAAAGATTAAAAAATGAACAAGTACAATGAATAGAAAACAGTTAAAAAGAGTAAACGTAAATCCAGCTGTATCAATAACCATTTTCAATTGAACGGTCTAAATAGACCTATTAAGAAACAGAGACTGACAGAGTCGGCTAAAAACAAACAAACAAAAATCCCAACAACTCAACAATATGTTGTCTAAAAGAAACCCATTTTAAATATAAAGACACAGATGGATTTAAAGTAAAGGGATAGAGAAATACATAGCATGCCAATGCTAATCAAAAGAAAGCTGGAGTAGCAATATTAATTTCAGACAAAGCTGACTTCAGAGCAAGGAAAAGTTTCAGGTTTTAAAGAGGGGCATTACATATTTATAAAATGTCAATCCTCAAGAAGACATAACAATTCTTAATGTGAATACACCTAATGAGGTAGTGTCAAAATACATCAGGTAAGAACTGGTAAAACTGCAGGAAATCTACCATTAGAGTTGGATATTTCAACACACTTCTATCAGAAATTGATGGATCCAGTAGGCAGAAAACCATAAGGATATAGTAGAATTGAACAGTTTTATATTTGTCAATCTTCTCCAGAGAAACAGATACAATAGAAAATAGAAAGACATACATGGGAGAGAAGGTTTATTATAGAAATTGGCTCATGCAATTATGGAGCTGAGAAATCCCACAGTCTGCCATCTGCAAACTGGAGAACCAAAAAAGTCAGTGGTTTAATTCACTTGGACTACAAAGCCTGGAAAAGGGGCAGGGAGAAATGGTGTAAGTCTTGGTTCAAGTACGAAGGCTAGAGAACAAGAAGCACCAATGTCTGAGGGCAGGAAAAGATGGATGTCCTAGCTAAAGCAAAGAGAGCAAATTCACTCTTCTGTTCTTTTGTTCATTTGACAAAATACATCATATTTGGCTTTTGCCAAAATAAAGCCTTAAAAGCTATCAATAGAAACATGCTTCATTGAAAAAACAAATTTTAAACAACATTGACATTTCAAGCTGAATGCTCAAGATCTTATATTTATATGATACATAACTTTTTTAAATTTTAGAATGTTGATATGAATTTGTTATGAGAGCCCATGACCTTTAATTTTTTTATCGTACCTCATGAAAAAATCTACCCTATCAACTCTTAAGAATACTGATTCTCTTTCTCATTGTTATATTTGTGAACTTATTCTAAGAATTTTAATGATTTTGCTCCAACAGAACAATATGTTTAATGATCAAGAAAAGAACATGGGCATATTAATAAGTGAAAATCCAGGGGCACCTGGGTGGCTCAGTCGTTAAGTGTCTGCCTTCAGCTCAGGTCATGATCCTGGGGTCCTGAGATCAAGCCCCACATCAGGCTCGATGCTCAGCAGGAACCCTGCTTCTCCCTCTCCCACTCCCCCTGCTTGTGTTTCCTCTCTTGCCGTCTCTCTCTGTCAAATAAATAAATAAAATCTTAAAAAAAAAAAGAAAATCCAACTAGGTTTTTTTTGTAAATATAGAAATAAGAAAGTTTAGATCAAATGAGGTTATGCATATTAACATATTGTGACAATATTATCAGAGTTCTGTTTGCTCAATAGTGTATCCTCAGTTCCCAGATTAGTGCCTGGCATATTGTATTTACACAATTAACTTACATTGAATGAGTTGATTATTTATCAATGTCTGGCAATATTAGTCATTTTAATATTGATTTATGTACTAACATGATAATGTATATTGTAATGTTGTCCAAAATATTGGTTAAATCATATGAAATTGTGAAAATGTTATCTCTTTTAACATTTGGTACATATGTTATCAATGGGTTGGGTTATGTATTAAAATAATGAGGGGTGCCTGGGTGGCCCAGTCATTAGGCGTCTGCCTTCAGCTCAGGTCACAAACCCAGGGTCCTGGGATCGAGCCCTGCCTCAGGCTCCCTGCTCCACGGGGAGCCTGCTTCTCCCTCTCCTGCTCCCCCTGCTTGTCTTCCGTCTCTCGCTGTGTCTCTCTCTGTCAAATAAATAAATAAAGTATTTAAAAAATTAAATAAATAAAATAATGATATGTAGTAATCATAAAATTATGTTAAAGTGACAATTTTGGGTTCCTGTAAAGTAAATAATGTATTAAGTTCAAATTATGGATTTTCCTTCCTCTATTGTGTGCCAGATATTTATAAGATTATAGGTCCAATTCTACATTTCTGAGCCCTATCTCTAAATTTTTCAATGACCTGCCATTTTAAAAGCTTCCAAAGGCAAGTTTGGAAAATAGACCATGAGAGAGTGCTTGATGTTTGCTGGCCATTCAGAAGCTGGGTCTCCAAGAACTGGAGGTTAATCAAAGCCCAGCAAACTACACAAGTATCATGTTAAAAGTTATGCTTTCTCCATGTTGATCTAAGAAAAGATGAATCCACTTAACAAAGACAGTGACTGAACCCATAAAAAAATAAGCCTAGAAAAGGCAAAGAGAAAGGATGAAGAACATCCGGTTTCTTTACTCTAGTTCTTGCTAATGTCATATTTTGTTCCCCCTCTTTTAATGAGATTCCTCCATAGCCTCATAATAAATTATGCCTTTCTCCTTGGGCTGAAGTTGGTTTTCTTTATCTGAAATCAAAACAGTTCTAAGTTTTTATCATATCAAATAAAAAATAAAGCATAATGGAGCCTGAAGGATATTAATTAATTACACTCCCTTGTATCTACTTTGTTCTTTATCTGACAGCTACCTAAAATAGTGTTTTAATTATTCATTGATTAGTTCTTTGTTATAAAATATACCACCAAGAATAAAATCCCATATAAAAGTGCTCTAGCTTTAAATAAATCACTGCAACTGGTATTTTAAAAAATAGAGATGTTTATCTTAGTTCATATTAAAATTCAGTATTAATTTTTTTTCTCATGGAGCTTGAATGATATGCATGTGTATGCAAAAGTGATTATTGAGACATACCATTAAAATTGCAGTAACAATTTTATTTGTTATGATAGATCATAACTTCTGCTTTCTGAAAAGTAACCAGTCAATGGCCAAAGAATCAGGAAATTCACAAGTCAAGGAGAAGAGTTTTAGTTTTATTATTTCTGAATGATTAAGAAGAGAAGTAA
The DNA here is from genome assembly GCF_011800145.1 of Mirounga leonina. Taxonomy (NCBI): domain Eukaryota; kingdom Metazoa; phylum Chordata; class Mammalia; order Carnivora; family Phocidae; genus Mirounga; species Mirounga leonina. Next base: position 48,916,676 of record NW_023270316.1, read on the forward strand.
ATTCAGGGAAAAAATAATTAACTACATCATGGTAATTACAGAGAAAATCATATAAGGTAGACATATTTTTAAAAAATCTGTGTAAAAACAACACAACAACAAAACAAACCTAGTATATAGGGATAAACCTAGTGTATGTGGGATAAGGTTTGAAACTACACCCACCCAATTTCTTAAGAAGCAAAACTTAAGGATTTGTTTTTCTTCCTAATGGATTATGCCCAGATAAAGAATTATACAGCCTATATAGGTAGGTAAAGATATGAAATATAAAATTTTATTCAAGTCACTGCCAATAGGTAATAACCAAATATAAGGACAAAGTTAGCATTTATTTTATTAGCAAATGGAATTGTAGACAACTTCTATCTTCAATATTTGCATTCCAGTTTTAATTTTAATACTGTTTTGGAATAAAGTAATATATATATAAATTTAAATCACAAAATAGCACCAGAAGGAGAAAAAAAAAAAAAAAACATGGAATGCCAGTTTTGTGTTGGCTTGTTGTTTTGTTTCATTTTTTTACAACTCTGCCACTTTTTGTTGGATCCTTTCTTAGAAGTACAGAACTGAGAGTCAGAGGTTTGTATGCTTGTTTATTTTCCTAGAATACAAGCTAATAAAGAGAGAAACCAGGTGGAAAAACACATTTATAATTTCAAATTCCATGATGTTTAAACGCAAATCTTAATACTTTGGAAAGTAGACTTATCCAAATTTGGACATTTAATATGAATTTATGGTAGAATGAGAATAAAGTGGAAAAAAATCTTTTAAAAAAGTAAGATAAAGGAGGGATACAGGACCTTCACTATATTTCTGATTGAGAACAGGGAAACAAGCCTTGAAATATGTTGTAGTCCTCCCTATTATTTCATTAGCATCATTTTACAAATTGACAGGGTTTTAATTGTCTAGGCTGAGGTTTTATTTTCTTTAAATTCTTTTGTTTTAACAATCTATGGGATTCTGATTTATTCAAATTCCATATGCTTTGCTATCAAGATCTTTACATCACTGCAAATACAAAAGCAAAAAAAAAAAAAAAAAAAAAGCCAGAGAAAATCAGTCACAAAATGGAGTCTGCAAATTCCTTCAGAATATTTGAATATGATTGTATTTAATATGAAGACAGATATTAGTTTCAGCTGCCATATTTATGGTAAAAAAAAATCAAGAACCATTATTGTCTACTTGGTAATAGTAAAAAACAAAAGCATATCTAAACAAAACATTTAAGTTACATAAAAAGACTTTTTATCAGCTTTAAAATTTAATTACAATTGTCTATGTACCTATCTAGTGTTATATTAGTATTGAAACGTGCTATTTCTATCAAGCAGTTTTTCTTTGAATTTTATTGGACTGAAGCTACTTTACATGTGATTGAAAGCTATATTGTGTTTAACATTAGACACTAATTGAATTCATTTTGGCTTCTAGCTGTGCTTCATAACATTTTTAGTTTAGTTTAGTTTTGTTAGTTTGGTTTGGTCTACCTTTTTTTGTTTGTTTATAAAAAGGAAATAAGGCCATTTGTACAAGTTTCATAATAATAGCTTACATCCAAGTTTTTAGGGGACAACAAAAATGAGTTACTTTGTTCCAAAGGCATTTTAGTGTGTCTACTGAACATACATTCTTTTCCTTTTGCTCTTCAGAGTTTACCACAGAATTTATCATTAATTCCTAATTTTTACTTTCTTTTTAAAATAATTTCTATAGACCTGAAAACTTAGAAACACTAATGCTAAATTCTAATTTATGATGTCTTTATAGCTGATACTGCTTTACCACTTAATATTATCTATAGCATACTGAGAAAACACTTATAGGATAAGGCTGCTATAGCAAATCTGAGTTTCACGCATATAGGGGTGAATGGCACCATCCTTCTTCAGCTTTGTCTGGAGTATAATTTAACATGGATGTCAGATTGTTGGCCATCCAAAGGACATGCTGAGATTTTTTGATTCACTTCTCTGATTTTTGTTTGTTAATAAATTATTTGACAGCATCCTGCTAAGTAGCAAAATTCAGTAACAACTTTCAGATAGGTGTTGCCAAAATCATTTTTGAGTGCATGTAGTTTTCATCTGTTGTAATTTAGTACATGACCTTTGTTTTCTTTAGGATATTAATCCATAGCACTAGATTGACTGTTAAAAATGACTCAAGATATTACGTATACCTACTTGGGTGTGATTCTGGGGAAAATATTTGTAGATAATAGCAATTTTTATAATGATAATGCTTAAGTCTTACAATGAAGGGTTGAGGAGGCAGTATTTCCAGAAGATAAGAAGTATATTAAATGACAAATACTGAATCTTTACTTATATTTGTTTTGTGTTACATCATAGAAAAAACACAGGCAAATTTAAACCTTTGCTTCTCACTTACTAATGGGCTAGAGAAAACAACATCATCATCATCATCATTTTTTCCAATCCTCACCAAAAACAGTATGTCTTTAATGATTCATAGTAGGTTGAATTATTTGTTTTGTTTGTTTGCTTTTTAGTTTTTTTTCTTCCAGTTTTATTGAGATATAATTGACAAAAATGTTTGTGTAGGTTTAGGTGTACAACATTAGGGAGAACATTATTAATGATTTTCCCATCTGCTTTTATTTTTTTCTTTTTTGTTTCAATTTTAATTCCAGTATAATTAATGTACAGTCTTATATTAGTTTCACATGTACAATATAGTGATTCTATACATTACACAGTGCTCATGAAGATAAGTGTACTTATAAAACCCTTCACCTGGGGTGCCTGGGTGGCTCAGTTGGTTAAGCGACTGCCTTCGGCTCAGGTCATGATCCTGGAGTCCCAGGATCGAGTCCCACATCGGGCTCCCTGCTCAGCAGGGAGCCTGCTTCTCCCTCTGACCCTTCCCCCTCTCATGTGCTCTCTGTCTCTCTCATTCTCTCTGTCTCAAATAAATAAATAAAATCTTTAAAAAAAAAAAAAAACCTTCACCTGTTATCTATCCCTTCACCCACCTCCCCTTTGGTAACCACCAGTTTGTTCTCTACAGTTAATAGTCTGCTTTGTGGTTTATGTATTTTTTTGTTTACTTATTTTGTTTCTTAGATTCCACATATGAGTGAAATAATAAGGTATTTGTCTTTCCCTGACTTATTTTGCTTAGCATAATACTCTCTAGATCTATTTGTTACAAGTTTTCATTCTTTTTTATTGCTGAGTAATGTAATTATATATTATAGAATTAATTACTGTAGCCAAGATATGGAAACATGTCTTTTTCATGGCTGAGTAATGTTTTTATATATATATATATATATATATATATATATATATATGTATATACATATGTGTGTGTGTATATATATATATATATATACACTATTTACAATAGCCAAGATATGGAAACAAATATCTTGAGTATTATAAACAATGCTGCAATAAACAGGGGTGCATATATCTTTTTGAATTAGTGTTTTTATATCCTTTAGGTAAATACTTAGTAGTGAAATCACTGGATCATATGGTAGTTCTATTTTTAATTTTTTGAGGAATGGCCATACTGTTTTCCACAATAGTTGCACCAGTTTGCATTCCCACCAACAGTGCATGAGGGTTACTTTTTCTCCACATCCTCACCAACACTGTTATTTCTTATCTTTTTGATTCTAGCACTTCTGACAGGTGTGAGGTGATTCATTGTGGTTTTGACTTGCATTTCCCTGATGATGAGTGATATTAAGCATCTTTTCATGTGTCTGTTGGCCACCTGGATGTCTTCTTTGGAGAAATGTCTGTTCATGTCTTCTGCCTATTTTTAAATTGGATTATTTGTTTTTTTAGAGTTGAGTTGTGTAAATGCTTTATATATTTTAGATATGCAACCCTTTATCAGATATGTCATTTGCAAATATCTTCTCCTATTCTGTAGGTTGCCTTTTATTTATTTTTTTAAATTTTGTTTGTTTGTTTTTTATTTAAATTCAATTAGCCAAGGTGTAGTACATCGTTTTTTAATATAATGTTCAATGATTCATCAGTTCAGTTGCCTTTTAGTTTTGTTGGTTGTTTCCTTTGCTATGCAGAATCTTTTTATTTTGATATTGTCCTAATAGTTTATCTTTGCTTTTGTTTTCCTTGCCTCAGGAGACATACCTAGAAAAATGCTGCTATGACCGATGTCAAAGAAATTACTGTCTGTTCTCTCTTATAGCATTTTTATGGTTTCAAGTCTCACATTTAGGTCCTTAATCCATTTTGACCTTATTTTTGTGAATAGTTTAAGTAAGTGGTCTACTTTCATTCTTTTTCATGTAATGATACTGTTTTCCCAACACCATTTGTTGAAGTGACTGTCTTTTCTCCCATTACATAGTTTTGCCTCCTTTGTAGAATATTAATTGATCATATAATTGTGGGTTTATTTCTGTGCTCTCTATTCTGTTCCATTGATTTGTCTATTTTTGTGCCAGTACCATAATGTTTTGATTACTTCAGTTTTGTTGTGTATCTTGAAATCTAGGATTGTGATACTTCCAGTTTTGTTTTTCTTTTTCAAGATTGCTTTGGCTATTTGAGGTCTTTTGTGGTTCCATATAAATTTTAGGATTATTTATTCTAGTTCTGTGAAAAATGTTTTTGGTATTTTGATAGGGATTGCATTAAATCTGTAGATTGCTTTTGGGAGTATGGACATTTTAACAATATTTATTCTTCCAACCCATGAGCATGGAATACGTTCCCATTTCTTTGTTGTTGTTGTTGTTTTCCAAATTCCTTCATCAGTGTTTTACAGTTTTCAAAGTACAGCTATTTCACCTATTTGGTTAATTTAATTCCTAGGTATTTTATTATTTTTGGTACAATAACAAATGGGATTGTCTTCTTAATTTCTCTTTCTGATACTTCATTATTAGTGTATAGAACTGCAACAGATTTCTGTATGTTGACTTTTATCTTACAACCTTACTGAAATCATGTATGAGTTGTAAGTTTTTTGGTGGAGTCTTTAGGATTTTCTATATATAGTATCATATAATCTGCAAATAGTGAAAGTTTTACTTTTTCCTTACCAATTTGAATACCTTTTATTTCTTTTTAATTGTCTGATTGCTGTGACTAGCACTTCTGGAACTATGTTGAATAAAAGTGGTTTAAGAGTGGATATTCTTGACTTGTTCCTGATCTTAGGGAAATAGCTCTCAGTTTTTCACCATTGAGTGTGATATTAGCTGTGGGTTTTTCATATATGGCCTTTATTACATTGAGGTACGTTCCCTTTAAACCTACTTTGTTGAGAATTTTTTATCAGAATGGATGCCATACATTTATAAGTGCTTTTTCTACATCTATCGAAATGATCATCTGGTTTTTATCCTTTCTCTTATTGATATGAGGTAACATGTTGATTGATTTGTGAATATTGAACCACCATTGCATCCCAGGAATAAATCCCACTTGATCGTCGTGAATGACTTTTTAAATGTATTGTTGGATTTCGTTTGCCAATATCTTGTTGAGGACTTTTGCATCTATTTTCATCAGAGATATTGGCCTGTAGTTCACTTTTTTTTTTGTGGTGTCTGTATCTGGCTTTGGTATTGGGCCAATTGTGACCTTATAGAATGAATTTGGAAGTTTTCCTTCCTCTTCTGTTTTCTGGAATAGTTTGAAAAGAATAGGCATTAACTCTAAATGCTTGGTAGAATTTGCCTGTGAAGCCATCTGGTCCTGGACTTTTGTTTGTTCGGAATTTTTTAAAAATATTTTATTTATTTATTTGGGAGAGAACACGAGAAAGGGAGAGAACACACACCCAAGTGGGGGGAGGGACAAAAGAAGAGGGACAAGCAGACTTCCCACTGAGTGTGGAGCCTGACTCAGGGCTTGATCCCAGGACCCTGAGATCATGACTTGAGCTAAAGTCAGATGTTTAACTGACTGAGCCACCCAGGTGCCCCTGTTGGGAATTTTTTGATTACTGATTCAATTTCCTTTCTGATAATTGACTGTTCAAATTTTCTATTTCTTTCTGATTCAGTTTGGGAGGTTATATATTTCTAGGAATTTATCTGTATCTTCTAGGTTGTCCAATTTGTTGGCATATAATTTTTCATAATATTTTCTTATAATCTAATGTATTTCTGTGGTGTTGGTTGTTATTTCTCCTCTTTCATTTCTGATTTTGTTTATTTGACTCCTATTTCTTTCTTTGATAAGTCTGCCTAAAGGTTTATCAATTTTGTTTATCTTTTCAAAGAACTACCTACTGATATCATTGATCTATTTTATCTATTTTTTATTTAAGTTTATATTTCATTTATTTCTGCTATAATCTTTATTATTTCCTTCTATATATTAATTTGAGCTTTTGTTTTTTCTTCTTTCTCTAGTTCCTTTAGGTATAAAGTATGGTTGTTTATTTGAGATTTTTCTTGCTTCTTGAGGTAAGCCTGTATTTCTATAAACTTCCCTCTTAGAAAAACTTTTATTGCATCCCAAAGATTTTAGACCCCTGTGTTTTCATTTTCATTATTCTCCATGTATTTTCTTTCTTTCCCTTTTGATTTCATGGTTGATCCATTCATTGTTTAGAAGCATGTTATTTAACTTCCATATATTTGTGTTCTTCCCAGATTTTTTCTTATGGTTGATTTCATAGTGTTGTGGTCAGGAAAGATACAAGGTATCACTTTGATCTTTTTGAATTTTTTGAAACTGGCTTTGTGGTCTAACATGTGATCTATTCTGGAAAATGTTCTATGTGCACTTGAAAAGAATTTGTATCCTGCTGACTTAGGATGGAATGTTGTGACTATATCCGTTAGATCCTTCTTTTCCAATGTGTCATTCAAAGCTACTGTTTCCTTGTTGATTTTCTCTTTGGATGATCTGTCCATTGATGTAAGTGGATATTAAAGTCCCTTACTATTATTGTATTAATATTGATTACTTCTTTTATGTTTGTTAATAGCTGCTTTATGTATTTGGGTGCTCCCATGTTAGGTGCATAAATATTTACAATTATTATATCTTCTTGTTAGAGTGTTCCCTTCCTTTATGATTATATAGTGTCTTTGTCTCTTGTTACAGTCTTTGTTTTAAAGTCTATTTTGTCTGATATAAATATTGCTACCCTGACTTTCTTTTCTTTTCCATTTGCATGCTAATTTTTCCCCATCTCTTCACTTTCAATATACATGTGTTTTTAGATCTGAAATGAGTCTTGTAGGCAGCATATGGATGGGTCTTGCTTTTTTATCCATTCTGTCACCCTATGTCTTTTTAAATTTTTTTTAAGATTTTATATATTTATTTGAGAGAGAGAGAGAGAGAGCACGAGCAGGGTGAGGGGCAGAGGGAGAAGCAAACTCCCCGCTGAGCAGGGAGCCCAACATGGGGCTCAATCCTGGGACTCCAGGATCATGACCTAAGCTGAAGGCAGATGCTTAACTGACTGAGCCGCCCAGGCTCCCCAACCTTATGTCTTTTGATTGGACCATTTAGTCCCTTTACATTCGAAATAATTATTGATTTGTTACTTGTTTTATGGTTGTTTTTGTAGTTCTCTGTTCCTTTCTTTTCTTGCTCTCTTTCTCATGGTTTTTTGGCTTTCTTTAGTAATATACTTGGATGCTTTTGCATATCTATTTTTTTTGTATTTTTTTTTATGTATTACTTATGTATTACTGGTTTTTGATTTGTGGTTACCAGTAGGTTTGTATATAACATCTTCTGCACATGACAGTCTATATTAAGTTGATGGTCACTTACTTTTGAACCCATTCTTACTCTACTACCCTCCCACATTTTAGGTATATGGTGTCATAATTTATATACTTTTATTTTGTGAATCCCCTGACTGACTTTTATAGATATACTTATTGTTACTGCTTTTGTGCTTCCTAATTTACTTATTTCTACTTATGGTCTTTTCTTTCCACTCAGAGTCCCCAGTAACATTTCTTATGGGGCTGGTTTAGTGGTCATGAATTTCTTTAACTTTTGTTTGTATGGGAATCTATTCTGAATGTCTCTCCCCCTATTCTGAATGATAGCCTTGCTGGATAGAGTATTCTTGGTGGCAGGCTTTTTCTTTTCAGCAGCTTAAATATATCATGCCATACCCTTCTGACCCTCAAAGTTTCTGCTAAAAAGTAAGCTTCTAGCCTCAAGGGATTTCCCTTGTATGTAACTGGTGTATTTTTTGCATGTGTGTGGTTTGTATTTTTGTTTTTTATTTTTTTGCTGCTTTAAAATTCTCTTTATTGCTACTTTCTGCCACTTTAATTACTATGTGTCTTGGTGTAGACCACCTTGGGTTGATTTTGTTGGGGGCTCTCTGTGCCTCCTGGATCTGGATTTTTGTTTCATTTTCCAGATTCGGTAAGTTTTCCACTATTATTTTATAAGACATTCTCTGCCCCCTTTTCTCTCTCTACTCCCACTAGGATCACTATAATGTGAATATTTTATACTTGATGGTGTCATTGAGTTCCCTAAGTCTATTTTTATTTGTTATTATTTTTCTCTCTCTCTCTTGTTCAGCTCAATTACTTTCCATTATTCTGTTCTCCTGTTCACTGATCCATTCTTTTCCTTCCTCTAGTCTAGAATTTATTCCATCTAGTGTACTCTTATATTCAGTTATTGAGTTCACCTCTAATAGGTTCTTTTTTATGTTTTCTATCTCTTTGTTAAGGGTCTCACTTAGGTCCTCCACTCTTTTCCTAGTCCACTGCATATCTTTATGACCATTATTAGACATATTACTTACTTCCATTTTGGTTAGTTTTCTCGCTATAATATTGTCTTGTTCTTTCATTTGGATATATTTATTTGCCTCCTCATTTTGTCTAACTCTTGTTTCCATTTCTATGTGTTAAGAAAGTTAATTACATCTCCTGCTCTCAAAGTACTGGTCTTATGGAGAAGAGATTCTATAGTGCCCTGCAGTGTAATATCCCTTGTTCATAAGAAATCGGTACTTCATGGGTGTGCCCTGCTGTTATGGCTGAACTGCTTTTGCCTTTAGTTCAGTCATCTGCAATGGCTCGCTTTGCCTATTGTGGCAGGGTTTGATCCCTGCATTGTCAGTGGGCCAGCCTAGGGCCACCTTGGGTTTGAGTTGAGTTGGAGCAGGCATTTGCCAGAGATGCAGTAACACTGCACTGCAGGGTGCTTCTCTTGTGTTGTTCCCTAACAAGCTTTTGTTAGTGGGCACAGCCTGCAGTCAGACAAGATGTCTGCTCCCAGAATGGGGCCACAGTCAGACTGGTACATGTAGTTATCTTCTCCTCTCCCTGAGGCATGAATAACTTTGGTGTGGTGTTGTTCCCTGTCAGGGCTGATTGCACACTGCCAGGTTTGTGGCACCACTTTGAACAGGCTCTAGCCAAGAGTGTATTGGAGTGGGCAGGAATTTAGGAGAACCCCCAGGGTGGGATGACCTGTGTTAGCATGGTCTGAGAGGGACTGTTGAGGGAGCTGAGGCCTGGCTGGAGCAGGCATGTCCATAGGAGAACATGGTGGTGGAGCACTGTTAGCAAGTTAAATAGCCAGTGTTGGCACTATGCTGTTCCCACAGGTGTCCATGTGTCTAGGCTAGAGGTAGGGAAGGGATATGGCCCCTGCCAGCTCTTTTGTTCTTCAAGAAGTCTTCCAATGATCCCTGCCCCTTGAGCGTGTGTTCTGAGATTAGTAAATAAATCTCTCTTTTGTATATCCCAGGCATTTTTCAAACTGCTGCTTCTATGCCTTATCTCCACAGGGTTGTCTCTTTGTCTTTTTGTTGTGCTATCTCTAAGTATGAGGACTCAGTTTCTTCTTGTCCTCCCAACTGTCCAAGAGCCTGAGACTGCTGATTTTTAAATTTCCAGATGTTAAACTCTACTGACTGTAAGAACTCACAAAATTCAGCTTCTCTGGTTTTCAGAGCCAAATGATATGGGGATTCATCTTCCCTATATGGGCTACCTAATGTGAGAGTCTGTTCCTCTCCCTTTTTCACCCTGCAGTATCCCTCCCTCCCTCAAATAGTCCCAAGGGTTCATTTAGTTCCTGTGTCTCTGCCCTTCCTACCTATTTTGATATGGACTCTTTACGTTTAGCTGTGGAGAGTTTGTTCTGCCAGTGTTCAAGTCATTGGACGGGTTATTTACACTCATGTGGGTGTCATGTAGTTGTATCTGTGGGATGAGGTGAGCTTAGAGTCCTACTAATCAGCCATCTTCCCTGGAAGAACCCACTTGCTTTTATTTCTATGGAAGAAACTTTATGGAAATTTATGGGGATAGGAAAATAAAAGAATGCACCTTTATATTTCAAAGAATAATGATCATTTTCTTAGCCTGGGGATTTAATGATGGAAAATGCTGTAGAAAAAGCCAACACACACACACACACACACACAGAAAAAAAAAAAACAAAGCAAGGTGGGTTGGTGGAAAGTGAGAGGAGGGAGAGCAAGTTAAGATTGAGTGAGAAATTTTCAAGTGCCAGGAAGTGTGTTCTAAGCTCTTTATATGAATCTTCTTATAAGTATTTATAATAACCTATGACTTAGGTATTATTACGGTCACCATTTAACCACTCATTGAGAAACAGGGAGATTAAGTGACTTGTTGAAGCTCATCTGGTAAATAAGGAATAACACTGGTATTTGAATGTAGGTAATGTGCTCCAGAGTATGGCCATAATATGACCAAATGAGGCTGCTTCTATTAGAGAAATTCTGACATAACCCTGGATTGAGTTTTTTACAACCAGAAATGAAATCTTTCACTAATGATGTTGGCTAATAGTTTATGTCAAGTTAATATTCAAGAGAGGTATTATATAATTATTACTTGATAACGAATAAGAAATTATGACTATGAACTGTGGTTTATGAAATTATTGTTACAGTCTTTGTATTAGTTTGTAGGTGTGCCACAACAAAATTCCTCAGATTGGGGTGGCTAAGATCAAGGTGTTGACAGGTTTGACTTCTCATGAAGCCCCTTTCTTTGGCTTGCAGATACCTGCCTTCTCACAATGTCCTCACATGGTTTTTCTCCATGTGCACATATCCTTGGGATTTATTCCTTTTCTTAAAAGGATATCAGTTGCATTGGATTTGGGCCTACCCATATGATCTCATTAAATCTTAATTACCAAAAGTCCCTATCTCTGAATACAGTCATTTTGGAGGTTAAAACTTCAACATATGAATTTTGAAGGAGCACAATCCAGAACATAGCAGTTGGTATATAAGTATTACATTTATGTATGCATAAATATTATGTATGTTATATATACATGGTGTATGGTATATATACATATATATGGTACATATATATGTCAAGGGAGATTATAAATACATATTTATATTTTTATATATTTATATTACATTTTTTATTTTACTCTTGCTTTTCATTGAAATAGATGTTCTCATTCATATGGAATTATTTAGTGATTATTCTGATTAGAAAATCTCAAAAGCCTTAATAGATTTATCGCGTAAAGAAATATTTTCCTTTTATATGTCCCACAGTTCTTAAATTCACTACACAATCACCAATATCCAAGTAACTTGATATTTTAAATAAATATAGCAAAAAATATCTTGTTAAATGTTGGTGTGAAACTAGATTGACAGATTTAATGCAATTCTCAGAACTTCACCTTAAAAACGTGCAGCTAGAAGTTCAAAATAATTCTTTTCTTTTTTTTTTTTAAGATTGTAATGTATAGGAAATGGTCCAGTTTCATTCTTCTGCATGTGGCTGTCCAATTTTCCCAACACCATTTGTTGAAGAGACTGTCTTTTTTCTATTGGACATTCTTTCCTGCTTTGTCGAAGATTAGTTGACCATAGAGTTGAGGGTCCATTTCTGTGCTCTCTATTCTGTTCCATTGATCTATGTGTCTGTTTTTGTGCCAGTACCATACTGTCTTGATGATTGCAACAATGTGGATGGAACTAGAAGGTATTATGCTAAGCGAAATAAGTCAATCAGAGAAAGACAATTATCATATGATCTCACTGATATGAGGAATTTGAGAAACAAGACAGAGGATTATAGGGGAAGGGAGGTAAAAATGAAACAAGATCAAATCTGAGGGGGGGACAAATCTCAAGAACATAAACTGAGGGTTGCTGGAGTGGAGGGGGTGGGAGGGATGGGGTGGCTGGGTGATAGACACTGGGGAGGTAATGTGCTATGGTGAGCGCTGTGAATTGTGTAAGACTGATAAATCACAGACTAGTACCCCTGAAACAAATAATACATTATGTTAATAAAAAAAATAAAAAAATTATTTAATTTAATATGTTTAAGAGGTTGATTAAATTTATATTTTATGGATAAGTTTTATACATATATAATTGAAATTTCATAAATATATAACATTTCATGATACATGTATGACATAAAATATAAACGTATTAAAGTCTTTGAATCTAACAAACTCAATAATGCTCAAAACAAATCCCTGACCATGTGAATTTAATTTAATACCACCCCCCATACAGACACATACCCATTACTAAAACTGTAGAAATAAATTAACTAATTTAAGGCAGCTGTACCCATTTAAATTCCATAATTTTAAGAGTCTATTATTAAATTATAAGCAAGTCAGTATGGACTTTGAGTAAACACACTCACTAATGTGAAGTACTACCACAATGGTAAATTTCTTAATCTCTTTATTTCATTAAAAACATAAAATTTTGTAATAAATATAGGAGTGCTGATATCTCTTTAAGATACTAATTTCAAATCTTTGGAATATATACCCAGAATTGAGATCACCGGATCATGTTTAGTTCCTTTTTTATTTTTTTGAGGAGCCTCTGTCTATAGTGTTCGCACCATTTTACATTTCCACCAATATGTACGAGGATTCTAATTTCTCTACATCTTTATTAACACTTTTTTTTTGTTTTTGATAGTAAACATATTAACAGATGTGAAGTGATATCTCATTGTGATTTTGATTTGCATTTCCCTGATGATTACTGATGTTGAGTATTTCTCATATACCTGTCAGCCATAGTAGAAATATGGGGATAATAAATATATATTAACAGATGAATGTATAGAGAAAATGTGGTGTATACATATAATAGAATATTATTTCACCTTAAGAAAGAAAGAAATCCTGCCATATGCAACAGCATGGATGAACCTGGAGGACATAATGCTAAATGAAATAAGTCAGTCACAGAAGAACAAATATTACATGATTCCACTTATATGAGATAATGTAAAATAGTCAAACTCATAAAAGTGGACCGTAAAATGGTGGTTTTCAGAGGCTGAGAGGGGGGAAATGGAGAATTGTTCTATGGGTATAAAGTTTCAGTTATGTAAGATGAATATGTTCTAGAGATCTTTTATACACCATAATGCCTATAGTTAAAAATATTGTATTGTACACTTAAAAATTTAAGAGAATAAGGGCGCCTGGGTGGCTCAGTCAGTTAAGCATCTAATTCTTGATTTCGGCTCAGGTCATAATCTCAGTGATGAGATTGAGCCCCGCATCAGTCTCCATGCTCAGGCCAGAATCTGCTTGAGATTCTCTCTCTCTCCCCTGCCCCTCCCTCCCTACCTCTGCTGCTTGCACATACTCTCTCTCAAATAAAAAAATAAAATTAATTTATTTTATTCAGAGAGAGAGAGTGCATAAGTAGTCAGAGTGGCAGGCAGAGGGAGAGGGAGAGAGAGAAGCAGGCTCTGCGCTGAACAGAGAGCCTGATGTGGGGGATCATGACCTGAGCCAAAGGCAGACGCTTAACAGACTGAGCCACCCAAGTACCCCAATAAATAAAATCTTTAAAAAATGTTAAGATCTTGGGGCGCCTGGGTGGCTCAGTCACTAAACGTCTGCCTTCGGCTCGGGTCATGATCCCAGGGTCCTGGGATTGAGCCCAATATTGGGCTCTCTGCTCAGCGGGAAGCCTACTTCTCCCTCTCCTACTCCCCCTGCTTGTGTTCTCTTTCTCACTGTCTCTCTCTCTCTCTGTCAAAATAAAAAAATAAAATTAAAAAAAAATTTTTTTAAGATCTCATGTTTAGTGTTATTACCACGTAAAAAAAAAAGGGGGCGAAAAAAAGAAAGAAAAGGTGAAGGACAGAGGTTATTTGGGTTGGTAGCAGAGTCAGCCTTTTCAGCTTTAGAAATGTGAAATATGACCACATATTAATATATTTTGCTTTAACACATGAACATTTGTAAATTTATCCACAGCATCAGATACATTTCTACTAATTTTTTATGTTATTACTCCAATATACCACAGACTTATGTAACATTATAAAGGGAAAAGTGAGAGTAACATTTTTTTTTCTTATATCAATGCACCGAATAAATAGTGTCTTCCTAGCAATGTGTACATAGAGGTAAAATATAGAAAATTCAATAACAATGCCAGGAAAACAAATAGAAGTAACTCAGATCATGTCTATGTGTTACTGTGTGGGAATGTAAGTCATGTTATCCAGTGGTTTTCCCTTATTCTCTGTTTCTTCACTTTACGAAACAATGGTCTAGATATATGCATGTCAAACTTTTCTAGAATTATTCAGATTTTCCTTTTTTTTTAAGATTTTATTTATTTATTTGACAGAGAGAGAGATGGCGAGAGCAGGAACACAAGCAAGGGGAGTGGGAGAGGGAGAAGCAGGCCTCCAGCAGAGCAGGGAACCCAATGCAGGTCTCGATCCCAGGACCCTGGGATCATGACCTGAGCTGAAGGCAGACACTGAAGGACTGAGCCACCCAGGCGCCCCTCAGATTTTCCTTTGATACTCATTCTTATTCACTGGAGTTCACAGCAATTCTTATGAAGAACTAGCTATTCCCCAAACAACATCACTTCCCAGCATGCCTGAGAGAAGAATGCTCTTCCTCAGTTTGGAAGGAAGCATGTGTTCTATGGGTAGAAAGTTTCAGTTATGTAAGATGAATATGTTCTAGAGATCTTTTATACACCATAATGCCTATAGTTAAAAATACTGTATTGTACAGTTAAAAATTAAAGAGAATAAGGGCGCCTGGGTGGCTCAGTCAGTTAAGCATCTAATTCTTGATTTCGGCTCAGGTCATAATCTCAGTGATGGAACACATTTGTTTTCTGGCAGTTTGATTTACGAAGAAATTAAATATAGTGCTTTATGCCAACTATAACTATAAACAAATAAAAGCAATAACTTGATTGTTAACAGTAAGCATGAACAAAACTGAGAAACATATTGGAGCAAGCAACATCTGTTTAAAAAAAGGCTGATCTCAATCTTTTTTTTTTTTCTTTTCTAAAGAGAAATTATTAAGTATTCCTGCTTTGTCACTTAGCATCTTCTGAATAAAATATATTCTTGGAATTAGTATGTTATAAATGAGTAAAAATTAAAACATTAATATAATTGAGTTAATGAACAACTAAGTACCCAAATTAAAAAAAAATACATTAATTTCTTTGGTCCACAGTTTAACACAGTGATACTAATCCAGGTAATAGAACTCTTTTGGGAATATTCTAAGAACTCCCTTAGCAAAGTCATTATAGACTGGCCTCTGTTTCATATAATTTCTGTGATAAGCTACTAAAAATTTAATTGGGTTTAGCTCCAAAATATTTTTTCATAACGTAAGTACAACAGATGAATAAACCTTTTTGATTCATTTATTTATAGCAACTTAAGGAAGCTCATTAATACATTTCCTTTGCAGATATTTGTATTAAATAGAAATGCTCAATGAAATATTGCAAGGAGCTTTTGCACAGCAAAAGGAACAGTCAATAAAACCAAAAGACAACTGACAGAATGGGAGAAGATATTTGCAAATGACATATCAGATAAAGGGATAGTATCCAAAATCTATAAAGAACTTATCAAACTCAACACCCAAAGAACAAATGATCCAATCAAGAAATGGGCAGAAGACATGAACAGACATTTTTCCAAAGAAGACATCCAAATGGTCACAGACACATGAAAAAGTGCTCAACATTGCTTGGCGTCAGGGAAATCCAAATCAAAACCTCGATGAGATACCACCTCACACCAATCAGAATGGCTAAAATTAACAAGTCAGGAAACGACAGATGTTGGCGGGGATGTGGAGAAAGGGGAACACTCCTACACTGTTGGTGGGAATGCAAGCTGGTGCCGCCACTCTGGAAAACAGTATGGAGGTTCCTCAAAAAGTTGAAAATAGAGCTACCGTATGACTCAGCAATTGCACTAGTGGGTATTTACCCCAAAGATACAAATGTAGGGATCTGAAGGGGTCTGTGCACCCCAATGTTTATAGCAGCAATGTCCACAATAGCCAAACTATGGAAAGAGTCAAGATGTCCATGGACAGATGAACAGATAAAGAAGATGTGGTATAGGTGGCGCCTGGGTGGCTCAGTCGTTAAGCGTCTGCCTTCGGCTCAGGTCATGATCCCAGAGTCCTGGGATCGAGCCCCGCATCGGGCTCCCTGCTCTGCGGGAAGAGCGGGATTATGCAGCCATCAAAAGGAATGAAATCTTGCCATTTGCAACGACGTGGATGGAACTGGAGGGTATTATGCTGAGCGAAATAAGTCAAACAGAGAAAGACATCTATCATATGATATGAGGATATAAAATACACTGATATAAAATATGATATAAAATACACTGATATGAGGAATTCTTCATCTCAGGAAACAAACTGAGGGTCACTGGAGTGGTGGGGGTGGAAGGGTGGGGTGGCTGGGCGATGGACATTGGGGGTATGTGTTATGGTGAGCACTGTGAATTGTGTAAGACTGATGAATCACAGACCTGTACCTCTGAAACAAATAATACATTATATGTTAAAAAAAAAAAAAAA
>NW_023270316.1:48933922-48934450 GCF_011800145.1 Mirounga leonina
AAACTATGGAAAGAGTCAAGATGTCCATGGACAGATGAACAGATAAAGAAGATGTGGTATAGGTGGCGCCTGGGTGGCTCAGTCGTTAAGCGTCTGCCTTCGGCTCAGGTCATGATCCCAGAGTCCTGGGATCGAGCCCCGCATCGGGCTCCCTGCTCTGCGGGAAGAGCGGGATTATGCAGCCATCAAAAGGAATGAAATCTTGCCATTTGCAACGACGTGGATGGAACTGGAGGGTATTATGCTGAGCGAAATAAGTCAAACAGAGAAAGACATCTATCATATGATATGAGGATATAAAATACACTGATATAAAATATGATATAAAATACACTGATATGAGGAATTCTTCATCTCAGGAAACAAACTGAGGGTCACTGGAGTGGTGGGGGTGGAAGGGTGGGGTGGCTGGGCGATGGACATTGGGGGTATGTGTTATGGTGAGCACTGTGAATTGTGTAAGACTGATGAATCACAGACCTGTACCTCTGAAACAAATAATACATTATATGTTAAAAAAAAAAAAAA
>NW_023270316.1:48934550-48986634 GCF_011800145.1 Mirounga leonina
TACACTGATATGAGGAATTCTTCATCTCAGGAAACAAACTGAGGGTCGCTGGAGTGGTGGGGGTGGAAGGGTGGGGTGGCTGGGCGATGGACATTGGGGGTATGTGTTATGGTGAGCACTGTGAATTGTGTAAGACTGATGAATCACAGACCTGTACCTCTGAAACAAATAATACATTATATGTTAAAAAAAAAAAAAAAAGATCGCAGGAAGGGAAAAATGAAGGGGGGGAATCAGAGGGGGAGGTGAACCATGAGAGACTATGGACTCTGAGAAACAAACTGAGGGTTCTAGAGGGGAGGGGGTGGGGGGATGGGCTAGCCTGGTGATGGGTATTAAAGAGGACATGTACTGAATGGAGCACTGGGTGTTATACACAAACAATGAATCATGGAACTCTATATCAAAAACCAATGATGTAATGTATGGTGATTAACATAACATAGTAAAATTAAAAAGAAAAAAGAAAAAAGAAAACAAAACCAAAAAAAAAAAAAGAAATGGGGAAAATTAAAAAAAAAAAAGAAATATTGCAAGGATCTTTAAGAACCTGTATTCCCTACCATCAAATCACATTGGTGGATGAAAAATTTGATTAAATGAATTAAATAGCCACTTAATTTGCTGCCAGAAAGGGCAAGTACTATTTTTGGTTCTTATTGAGATATAATAGAAATTGTTACAGAAAATTTTACTTTTCTTGAATACTGTTTTACCTAAAATCTTATAAATGCTACCTACTTACTATTTAGTATATTGGAAATTTCCTTATACTCCGTTTAAGAATTAGCCTCCAGCCCTTATTTCAAGTGTTGTATCATAATTTACTGTTTCCCTTTACTGTGAGTTTCCTTGCTCATTTCAATCGGTTCTTTTACATGAATCATGATTTGTAAGTGAGTGAAACAAAGCTCCAGTGAGTGATAGCCCCAAACTTTCCTTGAGATCTCATTCAATCAATAGGTCATATTAAATAGAATTTTTACTGTGACCTTAAGTATGGGCACATCAAATACCCTCTGTCAGTATATCCATGAGTCATTTTGCCATCCTTACTCTTGAATCTGTTCCTTAACCTAGATCCCAAATTAGCCCCATGCCCTTATTCTCTGTGATATTTCTCTTCTTGATTTTCCTTCCAATTAGATGTGAAGACATATACATGTTTCCTCAGTGATGACCCTTGTTTTTAAACAAATTTCTGTCATATTTTTTCACAGTTTCTATCACTGCCTCTAAATATTTGGTAGGATGAAATAGTAGTTATGCATAGAGATATGCATTGGAGATGTTGTAGGTTTGGTTCAAGACCACCTCAAAAAAATGAATAACGCAATAAAACAAGTCAATGAACTTTCTGGTTTCCCAGTGCATTTAAAATTTATATTTATACTATATAAGTGTTATAGAGATAAGTTATGTTTATAATATACTATAGTCTATTAAATGTGTAATGGCACTATGTCTAAAAAAACAATGCACACACCTTAATTTTAAAAATATTGTTAAAAATTGCTAACCATCTTTTGAGTGAAATTTCTGCCACTCATAATCTCTTTGCTGGTGGAGGGTCTTGCCTCATTGTTGATGGCTTCTGATTGATCAGGGTTTATGGCTGCTGAAGGCTGAAGTGGCTGTGGCAATTTCTTAAAATAAAACAACAATGAAGTTTGTTGCATCAATTGACTCTTCTTTTCATGAATGATTGCTCTGTAACATGTGATGCTTTTTGATGGCCATTTACCCACAGTAGAACTTTTTCAAAATTGAAGTCAATCCTCTCAAACACTACTGCTGCTTTATCAACTAAGTTTGTCTAATATTCTAAATGCTTTTTTTGCCATTTCAACAATCTTCACAGAATCTTCACCAGGAGTAGATTTCATCTCAAGAAATCACCTTCTCTGCTCATCCAAAGAAGCAACTACTCATCTGTTCAAGTTTTATCATGAGATTGCAGAAATTCAGTCATAATTTCAGGCTCCACTTCTAATTCTAGTTCTCTTACTATTTCTACCACATCTTCAGTTACTACAGAGATGTCATCAATTTCTTCCAAACTCCTGTTAATGTTGATATTTAAACCCTTTCCGTGAATCACCAATGCTCGTAATGCCATCAAGAATGGTGAATTCTTTCCAGAAGGTTTTCAAATTGTTTTGCCCAGATCCATCAGAAACTCATTACCTATGGCAGCTAATACAAAATGTATTTCTTTAAAAAAATTTATTTATTCATTTGACAGAGAGAGAAAGAGAGAGAGCATAAGCAGGGGGAGTGGCAGGCAAAGGGAGAAGGAGAAGCAGGCTCCCTGCTGAGCAGGGAGCTAGATGCAGGGCTTGATCCCAGGACCCTGGCATCATGACCTGAGCTAAAGGCAGATGCTTAACCAACTGAGCCACACAGAAGCCCCCAAAATGTATTTCTCAAATAATATGACTTGAAGATCAAAATTACTTCTTGATCTATGGGCTACAGAATGGATGCTGTGTTAGCAGGCATGAAAACATGAATCTTGTCATAAATCTCCATCAGAGTTCTTGGGTGACCAGGTGCATTGTCAATGAGCAGTACTATTTTGAAATAAATCTTTTTTTTTTTTTTTCCTGAGCAGCAGGTCTCAACAGTGGGTTTAAAATATTCAGTAGATTGGGGTGCCTGGATGGTTCAGTCAATTAAGGGTCTGACTCTTAGTTTCAGCTCAGGTTGTGATTTCAGGGTTGTGAGACCGAGCCCACATTGGGCTCCATGCTCAGCGGGAGTCTGCTTGAGATTCTCTCCCTCTCCCCTTTCCTCTGCCCCTCCCCCCCAACTCTATCTCTCTAAAATAAATAAATAAATCTTTAAAATATTCAGATCATGTTGAACCAGATGTGCTATCATCCAGGCTTTTTTGTACCACTTACAGAACACAAGCAAAGTAGATTTAGTATAATTCTTAAGAGTCTAGAATTTTTGTAATTGTAAATAAGCATTGGTTTCATCTTAAGTCATAGCTGCATTAGCTCCTTACAAGAGAATCAGACTATCTTATGAAGCTTTGAAGCCAGGCATTATAGATACACTCGTTTATTCTCAGTGTGTAAGATAGATTTCATACCTCATTTAATTGCACTTCTCTTTATTATGCTTTGCGAATATTACTTTTTTTTTTTTTTTTTTTTTTTTTTACAAATTGAAGGTTTGTGGCACCCTGCATCAAGCAAGTCTATAGGCACCATTTATCCAACAGCATTTGCTCACTTCATGTCTCTGTCACATTTTAGTAATTCTCACAGTCTTTCAAACTTTTTCATTATTATGTTTGTTGTGGTGATCTGTGATCAGTGATCTTTGATGTAATTGTTTTGGGGCACCACAAACTGCACTGAATAAGATGGCAACTTAATCGATAAATGTTGTGTGTGTCCAGACCACTCCACTGACTTTCCATTGCCCAGTCTCTCCCCATCTCCTTGAGTCTCAATATTCCCTGAGACATGACAATACCGATATTAGATCAATTAATAACTTGGCAATGGCCTCTAAGTGTTTAAGTGAAAGGAAGTGTCGCACATCTCTCACTTTAAATCAAAAGCTAGAAATGATTAAGTTTAGTGGGGAAAGCTCCATGTCAAAAGTTGAGATGGATCAAAAGCTAGGCCTCTTATGCCGAACAGTTAGCCAAGGTGTGAATGCAAAGGAAAAGTTCTTGAGGGAAATTAAAAGTGCTATTCCTGTGAACACATGAATGATAAGTAAGTGAAACAGCCTTATTGCTGAAATGGAGAAAGTTTTAGTGGCCTGGATAGAAGATCAAACCAGCCACAGCATTCCCTTAAGCCAAAGCCCAAACAAGAGCAAAGCTCTAATTCTCTTCAATTCTATGAAGGCTGAGAGAGGTAAGGAAGCTACAGAAGAAAAGTATGAAGCTAGCAGAGGTTGGTTCATGAGGTTAAAGGAAAGAAGCCATCTCCATAACATGAAAGTGCAAAGGGAAGCAGTTTTCTGTTTTAATACATCTGATGTAGAAGCTGTGGCAAGTTATCCAGAAGATTTAGCTAAAATCTTTAATGAAAGTGACTACACTAAACAATGGATTTTTCATGTAGATGAAAACAACCTTCCATTAGAAGAAGATGCTATCTACAACTTTTAAAGGACTTTCATAGCTAGTATCTATAATACTACATATATATAGTATTATATGTATATTTTTTCTGTGCATATATGTGTCAGTACATCTTATGTATACAAATAAGAGCCAAATTACTGTATTAAAGGATATAAACCTCTTCACTTTACTGGGTATTTCTAAATTTGTCTTAAGGTGATTATAGAAATTGATCCGCCAGTGTATTGATCCACAGAAGCAGTGCATAAAAGTTTTAATTGTTCTATGTTTTCATCAGTCTTACTCTTTTCTGATTTAAAAACATTTTACTCTGAATGTAATGAATAGTTTTCTTCTATTGAGGTTTGAATAATTTGAACAGTTTTTCATCTGCTTATTCAGTTTTCTACTAATTTATTTGTAGAAATACTCTATATTCTAGAGGTAATTATTTATTAAGGTTTTAATATTGCACATATCTCCTCCAAATCTATCACTCGTGGAATATGACAAATCTTTTGTTGTATTCTTAAATTATGTAATTATAATATAAACATAAACATATACATATATACTTAGACACACACATATATTCTACATCAGAGTTTGTAAATATACAATCTATATATGCACACATTATATGACATATGCATTTATACATCTGTTTACATAATAGTAGTATTTTTTTCTGTTTTAACACACAGACACCCAGCACACACATGCACACATACACCAGCAAGAAATATCTGAAAATATGCTGTTGGAAAATGTGATTATGATTCTGATGACAATATATTTATAGGTGAGGCAATTATGTATAGATTTCATATTTAATGTATTTATTTCTTCAGTAGTAAAATTATTTATTATGTAAAAGTATACTGTACACCAAGAAAAATAAAGTGGCCATCTACTGTACATAATTAATAAATGTTCATGGCTAAAATTCAAATTTTCCTTTATAATAATCAACAGAACATATGTGGTATTATTGTCTTTCCTTCTGAAAACCATAGGCCTGATTACCCTCATGTAGTCAATTTCATATAAGATGGTTTTAAAATTACCTTTTCATATCTTTGAGGTGAAGATCTATTTTAGTTTTAAAATCTACATTTCTAGGGGCACCTGGGTGGCTCAGTCTTTAAGTGTCTACCTTCGGCTCAGGTCATGATCCCAGAGTCCTGGGATTGAGTCCCGCCATCAGGTTCCCTGCTCAGCCAGGAGCCTGCTTCTCCCTTTCCTACTACCCCTGCTTGTGTTCCCTCTCTAGCTGTCTCTCTCTCTATGTTAAGTAAATAAATAAAAAATCTTTAAAAAAAAATCTACATTTCTCAAATAATTTAAATTAAATTATGATACATACATAGTCTGATAGATCAATCTTACATCAAATAAATAATAAGAATCAGAATGTCATATATTTTGTAAAATATAGTTGACATCTTTTCAAACTTTATTATAGTTATTCTGAAGTATAAGATGTCAAGATCTGAGGGCCCCAAAAACTAATTTATAAATTCAAGTTAAGAAATAAAGTCATGGTTATATAAACTGTTTTTTTTTTCCTACTGCCCTAGACAACAAAGAGTTGGTATAAAGGATTTTTTGTTTTGTTTTGTTTTTATAACAATAATTCTGGAGTTGGTGTAATCCTCTTTCCAAATCTTTCTGTTAATATTTGGAAAAAAATGCTAGAATGACATATGCTAATACTAAAACCTTGTCCTTAGAATCTCTAAGGACAAGGTTTTAGTATTAAGGGAAAATGAAATTTCCTTCAGGTTTTTTTTTCCAGTTAAGTTAATGGGACAAAAATTTTATTCTTTAATTTTATACCTTTAATAAATAAACATCACGTATAGTTTTCCATTTCACATGAGACAGAACATTTCTTCTCACTATTTTTTTTTTCTTATTTCCCAATCCCCAATCTTATACTCTCAACACAATATTCTATTTACTGTTGGTCTGGAAATCCAGTTTAGTATCACAATGAATATGAAGATGGTGAGGTTTCCTAACTTTTCTTGCACATTCCAACCATAGGATGGTTAGCATATTCTCATAGTGTCTTTATTGAAACTGTACTAAACTGTATTCCTTTCATCCAGCAAAATAATATTTATGCAAATGAATATAAGATGGTAATATCTAAACTGTTGATGTTTAGTCTAAAATTTTGAGCAAGATCTTACTATTTGTATCCAGGTTTCTTTTATATTCATTGTAATTGCTTCAAGCTCACACAAACAGTATCATAAGGCTGTATCTTATTGATTCTGGCCCCTGTTCATTTCTGAGTGAACTATATAGAAATAATAAGAAGAGCCTAAATCATCTACACAATGGGTTATTCCCCCTCTATATCCTTCGAAGTTCTCCTGATTATACATTCATATATAAATATAATCTAAACTTTCATTGTTTAATTATTCAGGCTGAGATTTATCTTTGCTTGCCATTTTGGGTAAAATGTTGCTAAGATAAAATTCACTGTATTATACAGTACTGCATGAACTTTAAATACCAGATACATTTTTTTTCACAATACTTATGTTAGCATCCTTTCTCAGATACGTATCTTGAATGATCTAAACATTTATATTAACCTTCTGCATAAAGGATTTTAAAATGTTTTAAATAACTTTAAAAAAGCACACTGAAGCTATATCATTAACCTAGTCAGTGACAAGAGATTTGCTTTAAGTTTAGAATTTACCCAAGGAAAGAATGTCAATAAGCAGTGATGAGTTCCACAAAGCAGGTGCATAACAGCAAATAGAACAATCACTCAAAATGACACATTTCAAACCTAAAGAAATGAGAGATCTGTGTCAACTGACTTCAACTAACAATCTGTAGAAAATGGACTTGAAAATTCCTTAAGGTAACTTTGTCTACAGGTATGGTATTTTAACACAATACTAGAACGTCATAGGTAATGAAAAATTTGAGAAATACCTGGTGTAGCCATGTCAAAGACTTCATGACAAGTAGTAATCAGTTGTATTATTGATTATGTTAGATAAATGTTAGAATCCAAATAACCCATAAGTGATAACATGCAAAAAAATGTATCTGAAGAGTAAAATATGTTTATTCCAAAAGAAATATAATCCCTAAAAGAAGATGCCATCATATTTTACATGAATAGGACTGTCAATCAAAGTGTCCCACATTTTAATAATATCTTGGATTTAAAATATTTATTAAACAAAATCTGGATACTATAAATTATACAATAAATTATACACCATAAACATCAAATGTCAGGTAATGTCTAAGGGGCTGTGATTGGAAAAAAAAATGCAAGTTGTCAGTTCCAGACATATTTTAAAGTAGTGGTGGGATATTTAAGTGATTCCAGTGAGAGTACAGGAAGTAATAATGGGAACAATATGCATTTTTATTTAGAGGTCACTTATAGATGGTTCACACAATTTATAGTTTCTTATTTTTATTATGAAAATGTTGTTAAATAACAATGTGATAGTATACTGAATATTGGAAAGGAGCTCTCTATGTTTCTAAGAAAGGAGACTAATTTTTTAAGTATAATTAACATACAATGTTATATTAGTCTCAGGTATACAACATATTGATTTGACAATTCTGTGCATTACTCAATACTCACCACGATAAGTGTAGTCACCATATGACATTTTTTTTTTTTTAAGATTTTATTTATTTGACAGAGAGAGACACAGTGAGAGAGGGAACACAAGCAGGGGTAGTAGGGGAGGGAGAAGCAGGCTTCCTGCAGAGCAGGGAGCCCAATGTGGGGCTCTATCCCAGGACCTTGGGATAATGATCTGAGCCGAAGGCAGATGCTTAATGACTGAGCCACCCAGGTGCCCCATGACATTTTTTTTTAAGATTTTATTTATTAATTTGGGACAGAGAGCTACAGAGAGAGAGAGAGAGCATGAGCAGGGAGAGAGGCAGAAGGAGAGGGAGAAGCAGGCTCCCCGCTGAGCCAGAAACCAGACATAGGGTTCGATCCCAGGACCCCGGGATCATGACCTGAGACGAAGGCAGACTCAACCATCTGAGCCACCCAGGCTCCCCACCATACAACATTATTAGACTATTATTGAATATATTCCCTATGCTGTACTTCATCTCCTTGACTTATTTATTTTATAACTAGAAGTCTGTACCTCTTAATCACATTTATCTATTTTGCCCATCCCCCCTACACCTCCCCTCTGACAACCATCAATTTGTTCTCTATATTTAAGAGTCTGTGTGTTTTTTTGTTTGTTTTGCTTCTTAGGTTCCCCATAAGTGAAATCATATGATATTTGTCTTTCTGTCTGACTTATTTCACTTAGCTTACTACCCTCCTTGTCCATCTATGTTGTTACAGCTAGCAAGACCTCATTCCTTTTAATGGCTGAATAATATTCCATATTTTGTGTATTACCTTCTTTATCCACTCATCTGTGGATGGACACTTGTGTTGCTTTCATATCTTTGTTATTGTAAATAATGCTGCAGTAATCATCAGGGTGCCTATATCTTTTCCAATTGGTCTTTTTGTTTTCTTTGGGTAAACACCCAATAGTGGAATTATTAGATCTTATGATATTTCTATTTTTAACTTTTTAAGGAACACCTGTACCGTTTTCCACAGTGGCTGCATCATTTACATTCCCACCAACAATGCGCAAGTGTTCTTTTTTCTCTATATCCTTGCCAACACTTGCTATTTCTTGTCTTTTTTATATTAACCATTTTAACTGGCTAATGAAACTAATGTTTAATAGATGCAAAGTGTGTCTCATCCTTGGTTTTTGAAAATAAAATCTCTTTTATTCTATTCTCCGTAGGTTCCCATTTTCTGTAATATGTATGTTAAACTAATGAGTGCTAAGTAACTAACAACTCTGAGAACTAAAAACACAAAAACACATGATGCCATCTCCATCTTTCTTTTTCTTTTCACCTTACTTACTTTTTCATAACAATTTGACCTCTATTGAATCCACTTCAGAACTCATTCTAAATGAAGTAAATGGCAATTCTATGCTCAATAATGTTACATTTATGCAGTAAACTCATAGTGCTTAGATCTAATAGAAAAAGTGAGCATTTTAGTTGTGAATTAATTAGCTGGTAAGTCAGGAAGAAATTTTTGTCTTCATACAAAAAGTATTTTTCTTTTTTTTTTTTAATTTGAGACTTTATGTTTTAGAGCAGTTTTAGGTTTCCAGTAAGGTACAGAAATTTTCCATATGCCCACTGCCCCCACACATTTATAGCCAACCCCATTATCAACATTCCTCATCAAAATGGTACATTTTGTTTTTACCAAAAATGAATGCATATTGACACATCATCATCACCCAAAATCCATAGTTTACATTAGGGTTCTTTCTTGGTAGTTTACATTCTATGAGTTTGGGGAAATCATACAAAATATTTTCACTGCATTAAAAATCTTCAGTGCAGGGGCGCCTGGGTGGCTCAGTCATTAAGCGTCTGCCTTTGGCTCAGGTCGTGATCCCCGGGTCTTGGGATCAAGCCCCGTGTCGGGTTCCCTGCTCAGTGGGGATCCTTCTTCCCCTTTCCCACTCTCCTTGCTTGCGTTCTCTCTCTCCCTGTGTCTCTCTCTGTCAAATAAATAAATAAAATCTTAAAAAAAAAATCTTCAGTGTTCTGTCTATTCATCTCTTCACCATGTGACCACTGATCTTTTTAGTTTCTCCATAGTTGTGCCTTTTCCAGAATGTTATATGGTTGGAATCATAACAGTATATAGCCTTCTCAGATTGGATTCTTCCACTTAGTAATAAGCATTTAAGTTTCCTTCATGTCTTTTCATGCCTTGAGAACTCTTTTCTTTTGAATTCTAAATAATATTCAATTGTCTGAATGTACCACAGTTTATCCATTATTGAAGGTCATCTTGGTTGTCTTCAAGTTTTGGCAATTATGAAAAAAGATATTATGAACTTCTGTGTGCAGATTTTTGTGTGGACATAAGTTTTCATCTCTTCTGGGCAAACAACAAGGAGCACAATTGCTGGATTATATGGTAAGAGAGTACATTTAGCTTTGTCAGTAACCACCAAACTCTCTTCCAAAATGACTGTACCATTTTGCATTCCCATCAGCAATGTATGACAGTTCCTGTTGCTCCATGTCCTCACCAGCAGTTGATATTCTCCATGTTCTGGATTTTGGCTATTTTATTAGTTGTGTAATAGGATCTTATTGTTTTAATTTGCATTTCCCAAATGACATATAATGTGGAGCATCTCTTCATATGCTTATTTGCCATGTGTGCATTTTATTTCTTCTTTGAGTAATTAGTCAAGATAATTAATAGATACCCAATATTGATTCAAAAGGGCACATGCTCCCCGATGTTTATAACAGCCTTATCAACAATAATCAAATTATGGAAAAAGCCCACATGTCCATCAACTGATGAGTGCATAAAGAAGATGTGAGATATACATATATATTTATCACATAGATAAATAATACAATATAATTCCTTTATATATATAATGGAATATTACTCAGCTATCAAAAAGAATGAAATCTTGCCATTTGCAATGACGTGGATAGAGCTAGAGAGTATATTATGCTAAGCAAAATAAGTCAGAGAAAGACAAATAGCGTATGATTTCACTCATCTGTGGAATTTAAGAAACGAAACAGATGAACATAGAGGAAGGGGGAAAAAGAGAGGGAAACAAACCATAAGAGACTCTTAACTATAGAGAAGAAATTGTGGGTTGATGGAGGGGAGGTGGGCAGGATGGGCTAAATGGGTGATGGGTATTAAGGAAGACACTTGTTGTGATGAGCATGGGGTGTTATATGTAAGTGATGAATTGCTAAATTCTACTCATGAAACCAGAAGAAGAAGTAGAAGAAGAAGAAGAGGAAGAGGAGGGAGGAGGAGGAAGGAGGAGGAGAAGGAAAAGACTAGAAGAAGAAGAAGGAGAAGAAGAACTAGAAGGAGGAGGAGGAGGAGGAGAGGCAAAAGAAACTATCCCTTGTTAACGTTTGGTGTAGTATCAAAGAAGAATAGCCACAGTTATCTAAAATGGCTATTAAAATACTTCTTCTTTTGCAATTACAAAAGAAAAAAAGGGGATGCACAGGAGTAGTAATTACCAGCATCAGGGACTCCCTTAACAAGATTAAAGAACAGAAATTCACTTAGAACAAAAATTAAAGTCCACATCCAACATAAATTCCTCTTTTTTAAAATCCAGCCCTGTTACTAAATTGTATATCTGAAACTAATATTACACTGTATGTTAGTTAACTAACTGGAATTTAAATAAAAATGTAGAAAATTTTAAAAAGAACATTAATAGAGTGCCTCTATTTACACATAAATTAGTATTTCAAATAGTTACTCATTGTAGCTGAAATTTTATCTAAGATGGAGAAAACATGCAAATTTTGCCTTAGACACAGATGACATATTTTTCTGCCAATTAGAAAGTAATGAAACTGAGTCAAGCAGATTATAGACAATAAAGAGCAACCCACAAGTTCATCAATCACAAGGTATCAAATATAGTGTAATATTCTTAATTTCTACAGAATAGTAACTATCTTGCATAAAATGTTCACCTTTAAGAGTAGATCATCATCCTTATTTAAAGTACATTTGCTTCCAATTTTCTAAAAATAAATTTGGTTATAATCTACAATTTAATTGTGATAAAAAGCAAGAGGCAAGGGACAAAAAATGTCAAAAAAAAATCTAAGCTGGAAAAAAATCTAAACTGGAAAATTCAAGGACTATTTTTCTTTCCTTTCTTCTAGGATTTCAATGGTTGATTTTGTAAGATTGTTAGGAGTGTTAATGAGGTATCATATGTTAAAATGCCTAGCCCAGGACATGGTTGGTACTCAATCAGTGTTATCTGTATTTGAATTCTAGCCTTCTCTTTACACAGACTTTCAAAAAATTCATTGATCCATACACATTGAATGATCAATAATTTTGAAAGATAAAATAAAAGTGAGTCTAAACTACAAAGGCCTTTAATGACATACCTAGTTTTTTGGTTTTTGTTTTTTACTTAATAAACAAAGGAAATCCTCTAAAGATTGTGATCAGGGATATTAAAATATGACAATTTTGCTTTAACATAATTAATGTGACTTGATTAGCAAGTGATTGTGTATATACATGCATGCATTCATGTGAGTGTAAGAATGAGAATGATTAATAAAAAGTCCCTCAAGACTCAAATAGTCTGAATGGAAGGCAAGCATCTTGATTCCTTTCAATTTTTTTTTTTTCTTGACATATGATCCTGAGCGCTTTTCTGTATTGAACTGCGTGATTTGTGTGTGATAATAAGTCTCTCAGTATGCTCAACTGGATAATTCTATTTTTTCCTGACAGTTCACACAAATAGCAATAAACTTATCTGATGCCCGCTGCTTTCTTTATGTCATTTGAAAATAAGTTACTGTTATACTTTCAGAATAAATTGAATTCTATTCTTTTAAACATGGGTTTGAGTAGGTCTGGTACTTTAGCTTTTTTCTGTTACATTACAGAATATTATTAAGTCCAAAGTGATACATTGTAGGAATAGTGCCATATAAATCCTTTTGCTATTGTGGAATCTGGGATTTGTCTCCATGGACACTGAGCCAAGCTAACATTCTGGGTTTCATAGCCTAACATTGACACTGAAGACTGAAAACCTAAGCAGTCTTTTAAAATGAAGTGACTATAAATTAAGCAACCATTGTATATCTCTATAT
This sequence comes from Mirounga leonina, assembly GCF_011800145.1. NCBI lineage: Eukaryota > Metazoa > Chordata > Mammalia > Carnivora > Phocidae > Mirounga > Mirounga leonina. The sequence continues at coordinate 48,947,401 of NW_023270316.1, forward strand.
ATCTATATATCTATATATCTCTCTATATATATATTAAATAAATAACTTATCAAATTTTCCCTACAACATACAGAAGAGAGATTATTAAAACTTCCAGAATTTCTTAAAGCAGTAAAGATGACTACTTTCTCCAATCCTAGTGTTTAAAGGTTAATAATTTTTATGAAACTACTAACACACATTTATGATAATGAATTGGGATGCAAACAATGTGATGCAATGAATGATGGCATATTTATTAATTTAGAGTAAAATTAGAAGCCAACAAAATAAGCATTTCTACTGACTTTAAAGTAGTAAAAATTCTTCAACTTTATTTCTGTCTACATTAAAAAATAAAAGAACAAAATGCTTTTTAAAGAGAAGATATTGCATCAATTATGCAGAAAGTTCTATATCAAGATGATTTTTTTTTCTTGATTTTATTTGATTGGTATAAATATAGATTTCCAGTGTGAGTTGCTGTGAAGGTCCTAGGTGCAAATTCTTGTGTTCTGGGAAGAAAGACATTTTTACTAAATTGTGAATCTGCCTTGCTTACTGTTTCACTCGCCCACTGACCAACCCATTCATTCTGGAGAGTGACAGATAGGCTTCATTTTACATGGCATTTATAAAGTTTTATTTCATCAGTGGTTGGTTGACATTTACTCATTATTTTCCTTAGAATTTCAGCAAAATAAACCTTAATCTACTAATGATATAACAGGATCACTACCCAGTTGCTAATTAAATACATGTATGGTACTGTAACAATTATGCTTAATTTCAAATAAATGAGGATAATAGTGTTTAGAAAGAGCCTCATGCGATATTCAACATATAATACATTTTCAACAGTTTTAAATTTTAAATTACATGCAACATGATAATCATAAGTAATTCTTCAAAATACATTTCTAATTAAGGTATATTATAAAATATAATAAATATATTTTACACATACGTTGTAGCACCCATCCCTACATTTCTCCAGTGCATCAATCTGATTGGTTTTGATTTGGTCTTGATTTGTCAGGACTATTAATGTAAGGCAAGGGTTCTAATCATTTCGGATGTCTATGCAAATATTGGATAAACTCTTTTAGCAAGCTCTTGTTCCAGCTATCCCAATTATTGCTTTCTGTCTCTTGCCAATAAACAATGTGCTGCGTTGGTAGCAGACAAACACCACCCAAGAAAGCACTACTTGAAAGAAAGATAGGAAGAAAGAAAGAGAGAAAGAGAGAGAGAAAGACCTTTTGAAGTCTGCTTACTTTTAAAAAGGAACAACAGTAATTATTGATACGTATGTCAGAGTTTCAGACAAGACTTGAAACAGAAGCAATCAAATGTGACAATATAAAGTGAAAATCTGTTGTCTTGCTATATTCAGCTTTTGTAGCTGAAGAACATATTGGAAAATTGTGTGTTGTAGAAAAGGAGGACATATTTAGAGACAAATTTCCAGCTAAAGAACCAGAAATCATCTGTTGCTTTGTTTAAAGCTGTATTGCAAAATCCAACAGACTTGCAGAATGAACTCATTTTTTTTTCCAGAATGAGCTCATTTTTTAAATGGAATAAAATAATAGCTAATATTTTGCAAAAGAAAAAGTATGTTAAACTATGGACTGATATTGACACTAATTACATTATTAAAAGCTGAAAAAAAGCTCTAAAGATACAAACAATAAAAATTTGTTACTAAATACCCCATTCAATTTCATATATTGATGATACAAAGATTGCTTGTGAACATCTTTTAATGAGTTTGCTTGAATTCCTACCCAAATATAAAGCCATTGTACTACTTTCTTTTTTTAATTTTATTATGTTATGTTAATCACCATACATTACATCATTAGTTTTTGATGTAGTGTTCCATGATTCATTGTTTACATATAACACCCAGTGCTCCTTTCTGTGTTCTCTTTTGACAATGATGGCAAAATGGCACATAAAGTTATCCCATTTTTGTGACAAACCCTCCAGTTATTGACTGTATGATCATATTAACTTCCTTCTTTAAACAAAAAATCCTACAGTTACAGAATTAGCCACGGGAATAATTGCTGGCTATGTTTTGTGTTGCCAATTTATTTACCTTTGTAAAAATCATATAACATTTTGACATTTCAAAACATGATTATATTTGTAGGGAAATAAATGCCAGTGTTAATTATCTATCTTGTGTGTTCTCTCAGGCCACGGGATTGGACATCTTCCAGTCACATTCTTCGTGGTTCTAATTGGTTATTAACCCTATTCTTCTTATCCCACAAACTGGTGAGAAAATAAAAATGCAAGAGAAAGAGATGATCATCTTGAAACTAATCCCTTCCAGGCAAAAAAAAAAAAAAAAAAAAAAAAAACACCTCAAGTTAATGAGATAGCCCTAAGTAGAGAATTTCCTTCTTTCTCTGAGATGGTAATTAAGGACATATATATGAGTTACTATATAGTTATATCTGGAGTGTAAAACCAAAAGTGGTATTTTCACCTTATTGACACTTTTTACAAAGTACAGAAAAATATATAATTAACTGCTTTCTGCAATTATCAAAATAGATCTACTACAGTCAAAGATATATTTAAACATATATTTGAAATAAACACCGTGGGATACATAGCAATTTTCTTTTAATTTTAAAAGAGAAAAATGAGGCTCAAAGATTAAGTATTATTCCAAAACTCACACAGTCAGTAAGTGTAAAACTTACATTTATACTTCAAAGCCCATTTAATTTCCAGTATATTGTGAAGTAGAAGAATGCTCCTGGGTATGAGGGTTTGGTCACAGAGTAAAATTCCACATTTTAAATTTTGCAAATGGATCAGGCTAAGATCCTGGCAGTATCTTGGTGACAATATTGCTGAAGTGGGGTGAAGAGGAGGAGATCTACAGGTTATTGGGATGAAAATTATTTAAAAATATAGGACAGATGAAAAGTAAGATATATTTAATTAAAAATGAATTTAACATTACCCAGGATGCTAGAAAGACCATCTGAACTGTATAGAAAGTCCCAAAGTTGCTGATCACTTGATAATGATTTGATAGATATGACTGATTTTAAGGATAACTATTTTTGCGGGGGTAGTAATATGGGCAGAGGATAAGACCGAAAAAGAGTGGCCCTGATAAGAAATAAAAATGAATGAATTCACATGACCTGGGACTGGATGAATGTGGGAGTTTAAGAAGCATCAACCCTAAGATAAATTATAAAGAAAGCAGAACAAAAGATAAAGTAAGGTAATACATGACTAGGAAGCATTTTGGAGTGCTGCAATTCAAGATTTAATTGTTTGGAACATGTTTATCAAAAAAAGCAGCTGAATATTACTTATCGTATTGTTTTACCATGCATATTCCACTTTCAGACATCAATGGATTTCATTCAGGAAGACATATTATGTATAATGCGAAAATCAATAACTTTTCATCATATAAAGTAACACATGATTAACTAGATCTATAAAGAATAGTTTCAAATCTATTACTAAGGATATCCTATTTTAACAAGTACTTTAAAAGGATATAAATGATTAGAAAGTGTTAGAACAAAAAAATATGTTTCACCACTTTTTCAAAATAGATTTTTCATTTTTATAATCTTTGAGCTTATCATCAGATATACACTTAAGAAATTTATCAAGAAAACAAGGGGAGCCTGGGTGACTCAGTTGGTTAAGCATCTGCCTTCGGATCAGGTCATGATCTCAGTGTCCCATGGAGCCCAGCATCGGGCTCCCTGCTCAGTGGGGATTCTGCTTGTCCCTCTCCCTCTGTGCCTCCCCCCCTGCTTGTGCTCTCTCTCTCTCTCTGGCAAATAAATAAATAAAATCTTAAAAAAAAAAGAAAACAAGAATGCTTAAATATCATATAAGCTTAAAAATGATATTCAAAGAATGGGTTCTTATATACTACAATGTTCGTGTAGTTCAAGTAGCACTGTTGTAGCCATTATCCCAGTATATGTTGTTATAAAACTTGGGAGAAACAAAATTTAACATACAAATTTTAAGAAATGAAATATAATAGAATTTAAATATGCAGATAAATACATATGTAATACCTTTCTTGTGAGGTGTAACTTTGCTTTACATAATGTCACATAATGACATCAATCAAAGCATTAAGCCCCAGTTGACTGAGAAAATATAATTCCACTAAGTTGGTGCTTTGCATCACTTTCAGATCTCAAGCTTGTGCTATGCAATCCTAGAAATATAAAAATGAGTGAAGAATTTTGGCAATTCAGAATTTGGAATGAAGCAGAGGGCAAGGGACAGGTGGCTCAACAACTATCTAAATTCTTCTTACTATTAATTTCCAATAAAATGCCATCATTCTAATTGGTGGATTTCCTGAAGCTCTAACTTGGAATCTATTTTGAGAAAAACTACTCAAGTGCTCGCTTTGGCAGCACATTTATAAAAATTGGAACAACAGAGAGAAGCTTAGCATGGCCCGTGTGCAAGAATATCATGTGAATTTATGAAGTAGTCCATATTATTTATTGTTTATTAAGTCGAGTTTTTGTTATGGTATTAAACAATTTTTGGACATAGATAGTGGTGATATTGCACAACGTTGTGAATGTAATTAGGCACAGAATTTACACTTAAAAACTGTTAAAATAGCAAATATATATATGCAAATAATCTTATTAGAGCAAAATATTGTTAATTTGTAGAGGTTCAATTATATTAAATCATTGTTCCCCATTCTTACTCTTACAAAAGAAAATTGAGAACTAAAATGTAACATCGTAATCATTCTTTCTTTCCCATTTTAAAGCTGAACAACAAATATAGCAGTGATTTACATATGGAATACATTAAAAAGTAAATAATTCATCTGTAATGAAAGCCATGGTAGGACATGGGGAGTAGTAAGTTAATAAAAAGAGAAACATCATAGTCTGTAGATATTAGGGTACAGTCACGGAGGAAAGATAAGAGGGAGAAATAAGTTCCTTTGATAGATTTGATCCTGCCCATAATTAGGTACTGAACTTCAACAGTTTGCCCTGAGTGTTCATGGGATGATCCAGACACTGGTCATTTACTTTCCTTGCAGTTTGTTTACTTTGTTTCTTTTTCTTCCCTGTATTGCTTTTCCTCTACCAGCAGTTAGTGTTTCTCTTTCTTTTTTTTTTTTTAATTTATTATTATTTTTTGCCAATGGTGTTTTTCTCCTCTTCTTTTTTTTTTTTCCCAAATCTCACAGAGTTATTCCTCAAAATATATTTATTTATATTCAAGCTGTTTTGCAGTTTAATCTGCTGGTACATTTGAAATTTATTTCTGAATCTCTTGCCATTTTGCTAGAACTGTCCCTGTCCATCCACCCACCCCCATTCCCCACCCCAACCAACTTCATTTTCCTTACTCGTTTGGATCAAGACCCAAAATATTTTTTACTTCTGTATTTACAAAAGTGAAGTTTAGCATGTTACCACCTCTTAATTTTTGTCTCACAAATAATGATTCTAGAACTGTCCTAAAGCCAGAACTATATTTAGTAAACATACAGGATTGTCTTTTAAACTGCTTCATAGAACATCATCGGCATGATTAGCAGAAGGTGCCAGATTTAGGGTGATAATCACTTACTGCTCTCTTACCTAAACATACAAACCTAAGTAAGGTTCATTTTGTATCTGCTGAATTACCTAAAACTACTACAATTCTACAATATAATAGCAGAATGTAGTCATGGCAGCAATATAGCGTTTGGAGTAAGAAAAATTAGGTTTTAGTTCACACCTTTCTGTTCTTTATTTAGAAGATCTTTCTAACTTGACTTTTTAAAATACAGTGTAAGTTTGCTGATAATAACTTGTGCCTGACCTAACTACTTTGGTTACCCTGTGAAATAACTGAAATAATACCTTTCAAATCATTCTGTAGACTAGGTGAAATAATTATTATAAATATGATTTTGTGGGTTTGGTAGTTACAACAAATTGATAGAATTTGGTGAGATTAAATACTTCACTGAACACATAAAAAACTTCATTGAAATAAAATATAATCCATAATAAGAAACTGTCTTCAGAGTAGTACTTTTCCTTTCAACTACCTAACTTTCACTTGTCTTTTGTCATTTTCATTTCCTACTCTTACCCCTGAAAGAAAAACAGAGATTTCCATTCATCTACTGATAACAGGGGCTGGTTATGTCTAGTGAAATTCATTACTGCTTTGTTTTCTATGAGATCCTTTAAACTCTGTTTGAGTTGTCCTCTTGCCATGTCCATTTTTTCTGTTGTCTAGATCACTCTGATGTGTACTTTGATTACCTATTCATTTCTTTGCTGCCTCTTGTACACTACATAATGACAAGAATGTCCATCATGTTGAAGAAAGAAGTTTTTTGGTACCTTAAGATAAATGAATTTAGAGTTTTGATGTTGCATACACAGAAAAAAAGTCCTACAGAATGTAAAATTAGTATTGATTAAATAAAAAATTTGAATTATATTTAAATGTGTAAAGATAATAAATAATTATCAAAAGGAAAAATCAGAGGCAAGAAACAAATGTACTATAGTTAAGAGATTTAAGTCTGTATTTTTCTTGGTGTTGTTTCCTTTAATGGTTATAGAAAACATTATAAAGGATCTCACTGTTGCTATTTATGCCTTGTGAAGTTGCCCCAAACTGTTTATGTCTATAAAAAAATTGATGTATATGATCTTTTATCTGTGTCAGATATGCATCAGCAATTCATATTAATATGGGTTTTTAGGAAATCCAATATTTTTGTATGTCTTATTACCCTTACTGAGCAAGGTAAGATTCTGGTTGTTATTGTTCAAGCTGACACATTCCTTGATGATAGAATTTTTCTTGGGCTTGATTGTCTAAGGCAGTAAACACAATATACTCAGCACTTATTTTGTGCTGAGCATAAAACATCACATTTGGATTTCTGGGAGAGTTCCAAAGATATTCCGATGACCAGGGGAATTTTACAATTTCACACAAAATCCCCATCAACACTTGGGATTACAAGGTCTTTTTAAGTGAAAGTAACTGAGGTATAAAATGATATCCCAGTGTACTTAACCAACACTGTTTAATGCCAATGATTTTAAGCACTTGTCTTCATATGCTTATTGACTCTTTTGGTTTCCTATTCTATAAACTGCCTAAATATATATTCTTTATTTACTTTCTATTACAGTTTTGGCATCTTTGTTGTTAATTTGATGAAGTTATTTATATGTTCTAGATAACAATCTATTTCTTGTATTAAATTCTTCAATTCCACCCTCTACTTTTAAATTCATGTAAATTCTATACATTCTCAATTCTAGGATTTTTCTTCTTTTTGAGAAACCTACAAATGCTCTAAAATGTATAGAGAAGTATAAGAATGCACAAAGAGCCCAATCATTTTTTTAAAAGAAGTTATAAAAGTAAGATACACTATAGTATGCTATAGTATTAGTTGTATGTTTTAAATTTTGGCATTTAGAAGAACACACAGATAAAGCAATTGAAAAAATAGAGAGCTAGAAACTAAACCATTTGTATTTGGCCATTTCATATACAATAAAACATTACCATAAATTGCTGGGGAAAGATGGAGAGTTTAAGTAGATTGCAGCAAGAAGCCTAGTTCTCCATAGAGAACAAGAAACTTAATCACGACATTCAAGGATGGAAACTAGATGGGTTAAATTTTTAATTTTGAAGGTTAAATTGCAAAGTTAATAAAGGAAAATTAAGGAAAACTTCATTGTGTCCTAGAGGCAGAAAATAAACTTCTTGTATAAAAATTTTACAGAACAAATGACAAGGCAAAAATTGATAAATTTAGTTACATCAAAATCAAAGATTTCTCTTCATAAAGGACATTATTATCATTTACAATTTTATTCACTAGCAACACAAAATGCAAAATATATTTTTAAAAGTGATACCAGCGATAACAAAAATATACAGTGTCTAGAAATAAAGATGTGCAAGAATTTTATATAAAGAGAAACAGTATTTTAAAGATTTTTTTTTCTTTTCAACTTGATCTGTAGATTCATCTCAATGAAATCCACAATTTGTGAAGTGGGGTCAATAAGCCCTTCCCAATGGACTTACACCCAAGAATATATAAAAGCCTTCTTTAAAAAAATAAAGGATTAGGACTTGTGTTCCAAATTATTAAGATTTATAATAAAGCTAAAGTTTTTAAAATAGCATATATTGGGACAGGGATAGTACAATGGACTAATTCAATACAGTGATGGTCCTAGAAAATACCCCCCACACATACAGAAACATGATTAATGAGTGAAGTGGACTGATCACAACTGGAATGGGGGAAATTATTATAATTTTAAAAATATATGCTATTTTTTATAGTACACACCAACTTACAAAACCACTTTGCTTAGTAATTGGTAGATATAGCTAAGCAAGAATTCAGTACCAATGAAAACCGTCTGTTGTTCATCAGAAATATAATTAGTAAATTGCTATATTTATCAACAAACTGAAACTACAAATTTTTTTAAGTCTTTTTTTAAAGATTTTATTTATTTATTTGACAGAGAGAGACACAGTGAGAGAGGGAACACAAGCAGGGGGAGTGGGAGAAGGAGAAACAGGCTCCCGCTGAGCAGGGAGCCCGATGAGGGGCTCAATCCCAGGACCCTGGGATCATGACCTGAGCCGAAGGCAGACGCTTAACCGAATGAGCCACCCAGGTGCCCCAAAATTTGTTTTAAGTCTTATTTCTTTAAATAACCTTGAAGAATGAAGAAAACATTGAGGTACAGTTGATGAACTCTTGTGCTCTTTATTTCTTCATTTGTAATAAAAGGCAATACATTATCAGTCATGTGTAATGTGGGTCAAATGTATCAAAAGGACTCGCTAATTTCCAAACTGCTCTTTTCTCTGTGCCTTTTGTTAAGTGGATTTCCTTTGGATAAAAACCCTTGTGTGATCAGACAAGTAACCCTTATATTACATGGTAAGTTAGATATATTAAGACTGCATATTCTACTTCCTTATCAGGGTGTCAAATTCCAAATGCCTTATGATTATATATTAATATGTAATTATAATCATATTCCCAGTTCTAAGCAATAAGGAGAAACAGTGGAAACAAAACAAAACAAATCCCAAATCACTGCCTATGTGGGTTAACATTCTAGTTGGTAAAATGACAATCAAGCTAACTGTAAGTAACGTTTATCTAATACTACTACTGCATACTTAATTATGCCAAAAAAAAGTAACTTAATAATGAGTCCACGCAAAAAAATTTTCCTTCCTTCACAGTAATAATGAGTCCAGGCAAAAAAATAAGATAATGCAGAAATCTGCATTATCTCACAGTTTCTGTGAGTATTCAGGCTGCTTCTGGCTCAGGGTCTCTCATAAGGCTGCTTGTCAACATCTCATTCATAGCTGTGGTCAGAAGCTCCACTAACGAGCTCCCTCATGTGTCTATCGGCTGTTGTTTGGAGACATCATTCTTTGCCATATGATCTTGACCATAGGGTTACTCATAAAATATCAGCGTATTTTGCCCAAAGAAAGAGATGGAAGCCACCATTTTTTGGAAACCTAATCTCAGAAGTGGCATCCCTCCATTAGGTCATATTGTCCTTTATTATAAGTGTGCCAATGAGTCCTGCCCACATTTAAAAGAGAGGAAATGACACAGGGGCATGAATACCAGGAGGTGGGGAACACTGGGGACCATTTTAGAGGCTGCTTCCTACAGGAAGTAAATATAGTGATAAAGGCTAAGAAGAAAATAATGCAGAGGAGATAATAAGTTTCAGGGGAAAAAGCTGAAATTTTAGATAGGATGAGAAAACTGCAGTGACAGTGACATTTGAAAAAAAGTAAGGGTGGGTGACACATATGGATATGTGAGGCCAGACCATTTCAGACTAAGAAAAGGGCAAACAAAGAGATCCTGATCTATAACAAATTGGTAAGGACGAAATAAAAATTAGCACGAACTGAGAAAGTTAAAATTGGCCATCTCATTCATTAGACTGGGATAACTGACAAGGCCAGCTCAAAGTTAACCTGAAACAACATGTCTCTAAGGATGTGCTGCACCTGTAACGTGTCATAACCGCTACCTTCTTTAGTGACTACTGATTTCTTCATCACTGAGAAACTCTGTCCCCTGAAAATCAGACCAGCAGAAATATGGTTCGAAAACATATCACTAAGAATAAAACATGCCACTCTCGTCTGGGTATCTAAGTCATCTTGATACAGAGCAGAAGTCTCAATTTTTAATCCAGGTGCAAAGATGCAGATAATGGTTTTCTAGACACAACGTTCCACATTTAAACTGATTTTGTAGTTTCCACGGAAACAGAATCCTTGGTCCACTTTCCAAACCAGACGTCATTTTGACCCCTTTATACAAGGCCCAGTTTTGTCTTTAGCCTATCAAAACCCTACTTCACTTAGATTTGGCCTAAATGCCACCTATCCCAAATCTTGAAGTAAATTTCTCTTTTTCTTCGTGGCAACGTCGTTTGATTCTATCATGTACAGTCTATCTCACTGAGATAGGTCCCCAAACCTAACTTCGTGGGACTACAGGCTTGTCCCTATTGTCTTAAATTGATTGAGCTGGCAAAGTAAAGAGTGTTAAGAGAATGAGGGGAGACAGTAGTAGAGGACAATAAAGAAATACATTTTCCTTCCTTTACAGTAATAATGAGTCCACGCAAATGCAGGATTCTATTATATTGCTGGCATTGCATAGATAATATCACTTCAATGAAAACTGAAGACCGTCAGACAAACTAATTGAAAGAACATGGTCAGAGATATTTTGGAGATATTTGGATGGATGGATAGTAAAACAGGAAGTGAATTTTCAGCCTTGGACACATAGTGGGAATAGAATTAATTTAATATATTATTTGCTTTCTGGGGGGAAGATTCTACACTGCCCCATTAGGGAACCAGGATAATTACCTAAGGAGCAACAATTTGTTGATGGAGCTAAGAGTAGGATAACCAGGAGAGACTTCTGTTCTTTTCTTCCAAAGGGAATAACAAAGCCCTGGATGAGCAAAATTTGTAACAGCAGGTAAAAATATTCAATGCTGAGTATGGATGGGGGCATGTTTGGATCTGAGTAATTTTTCTGGTAGCTTCTCTTTGCTCTGGTTTCCTGATTGGGTGAAACTAATATATTACTGGCTGTGAGCACATGGTCTATCCTGCCCACCCCTTACAGGGACCAAACAACAACTTGGAGTAAGGGTTTCTATAGAGAAAATTAAAACTTGCCCTCAGGAGCTCTGTTTCAAAGTTTAACCTTTTGGGGAGTTGAGGTGAGGCAGAGCATGTTAGCAAGTCCACCTGGAAGCATCCTTTAGCCATATATTCCAACCTAAAATTAATAATAATAAAATGTTCCATGATAATTATTATTCCATTTATTTGGTTACTGTGTCTACCTCTAAATTAATTTTGAATTTGTGTGGAAAGCACATTATGGATTGACATTACAGAGCCCCAACAGTCTGTTCTAGCTAACATACCGTTTTTCTGGGGTGCCTGGGTGGCTCACTCGGTTAAGCGGCTGCCTTCGGCTCAGGTCATGATCCCTGGGTCCTGGGATTGAGCCCCACATCCGGCTCCCTGCTCAGTGGAGAGCCTGCTTCTCCCTCTCTCTCTGCCTGCCGCTCTGCCTACTTGTGGTTTCTCTCTTTGTGTCAAATAAATAAATAAAATCTTAAAAGAAAAATATACCATTTTTCTATTCCTCATCTTATCCAAACATCTGGAAAATGTTATCTGCATTTGCTATTTCTACATTCTTACTTTGTTAGCAACATATTCTGATTTGCTTTTATTACCAAAAGTGTGCTGAACTCTTTTTAAAGTTTATAATTACCTTTATGTTGCTAAAATTTGTTACCCAAACTCTTAACATTTGAAAAGTTTGATCATTCTCTCCATGATACACTTTCTTTTCTTAGCCTCTATTTACCTCATCAACATATCTCCGTTTCTTTTACTGGAGGATATGTCCTCCTTTACCCAACCTCCAAAATCTAAAATCTGAGGTCCTCAGGTTTGGCTTTCAGTTCCTGTTTTCTTCTGTACTCCTTAGGTAACTTCATCTAGGCTAATGATCTTAATCTTAAATGAAACTTACACACACACACACACACACACAGCCGCTAAGATATTTTATCCAGACATAATATATTTCATGAGCTCCTTCAGACCCAAAGTCAAATAAGCATCTACTTGCTATCTTTATCTAGATAACTATCAAGTACCTCAGATTTATCATTTTTATTTTTTTTTTAAGATTTTTTTTAATTTATTTTTTAGAGAGCGAGCGAGAGAGAAACAGCATGAGAGGGGAGAGGGTCAGAGGGAGAAGCAGGCTCCCTGCTGAGCCGGGAGCCCGATGTGGGACTCGATCCCAGGACCCTGGGATCATGACCTGAGTCGAAGGCAGACGCTTAACCATCTGAGCCACCCAGGCGCCCTGATTTATCATTTTTAAACTTGACTGTCTTCATCCTCTCCAAAGCTGTTCATATTTGTTTTCCCCTTCATATTAAATTGTGTCCCAGTCCATTTAGAGCTTCCAATACAAACCTAAAAGTCATTCTTTTCTGTGGTTACCTGTCCCACCACCCCTGATACACATTGGAATCTGTGTACAGAGATTCTATAAATTCACTTCAAACTGCCATCATCTCTATCTTGAAAAAATGCAATAAACACCTATCTCTCTTCAATGATTCTTATTTCCCTCCAAACAATTCTATTCACTGGGCTCAAATTTTTCTAATCTAGATGATCACATTTCTATTCATATGGTAAACCTTTTTTTAAAAAGACTTTATTTATTTATTTGACAGAGAGGCAGAGAACGAGCACAAATAGGCAGAGTGGCAGGCAGAAGGAGAGGAAAAAGCAGACTCCCTGGGATCATGACCTCCTGGGATCAAGCCCTGAGCTGAAGGCAGCCGCTTAACCAGCTGACCCACCCAGGCGCCCCATCATATGGTAAATCTTCAAAGCCTCATCATTTTACCTCAAAATCCATTTTTTTCATAAGTCAGAGCAATCTTTTTCTAAAAAGGGAAGTGAGTCATGCCATTCTTTCCTTAAAATCATCCCATAACTTTTCCATTATGAAGGGACATGCTTTGGTAGTTTTAGCACTGACCCTACAGATCTCCATAATAGGATCTAATTTACCTTTTAATCCTCAGTTTTACCCACTACTTAATCTCTACCCTATGCTCCAGCAACTGGACTACTCACCATTGCCACCAATGAGCTGGGTCTTTTCTAATACTGTTTCTTGAAATCTCTGTGCTCCTCTCTCAATGAGAAAATATCTAAACAAAGTATTTTGACTTTGAGTCTAACTCAAATTATAACTCTCCAATAAAGCCTTCTTCTTCTTTGCTTTTTCATGATCTCTTTTGTGGATATTTTTCACAATGCATATAATTTATAAATGGATGAGTATGTATCTACCTTTTCTCTTTATGTTGGACCCCTGGAGTACTAAGACTTATTAATCTACATATCCCCAGGTCTTAGTAAAGTGCCTGGTCCAAAGTGAGTATTTTGGAAGTGGTGATTGAATCACATTGAGAAAATACTGATTATCAACTAATCAGGGTTCATAAAGGTGGGTAATCTAGCCTTGAGATTTTGTACACATTAAATGCCATTGTGAACTCCTTTTTCTTTTTCTACTTTTGAGTATTCATGCTCCAAAATGCTATTGTAAATAAGTAACAAGAATATATATTCACCCTATAGGTTTGACAACAACTATGAAATCATTTTCACATGGATTTTCAACTGTGTTCAAAAGTGTTGCTATCATTAGAACAGAGGACATTTGAAATAGTGCTATATATTTCCTTTATAGGCAAAACATACTGACATTTGGGAAATAGTCTTTGCTACCTAATACCATGATAAAAATCATCAGTGAACTCAACTTATACATAAATAAGGCATAGATTTCTTAGAATTTATGAAGTAAACACATGCTATTGTTAATATTAATATCATTATTATTGGTCCCAATATAATTTCCAAGCATGTCAGTTAGCCTACAGCATGTAGTTGAATAAATAGGCCTAACACACTTTCTTTCCACTGACCACAAATTTCCATACCCTAGTTCTCTACAGAAATTGCACATCTCTAACTCATTGCCTAAAGAAATCGGCTTTATCTAAGCAACTGGTAGGAATATCTCTATAACACATGAGCTGGTTAGCATTTATAGGTTGCACACTATGACGTCAGTAATGAAATGAAACAAAATTAGAAAAACAAGTTAATATGCATTTATACCTTTAAAAGTTTAATAATGAAAATGTGCTCTATAGTGAGACTAAAGAGTTAGAAAGGCTAGGTTTCCCCATGCATTAAGTGGCCTGAGGGCTATATTTACATATGTCACTTAACCAGTTATCCCTGAAGTGCCTTACTGCTTAATCATGTGAAGGTCTCAATCTGTGTGGCACACAGCCTATTGACAAACAAACTCAGATTCTTTGATTATACTTCCCCCCCATGTCCATTTAAAAGTTTTAATCTCCCTTATACCAATATGTATGACTTGACCTCCCCATCTACATACACATTTCCCCCAAAGTGATTTTCCATAAAGCTTGGTCAAAATTTGACTTGTAAGGGAGATTTTGAATATATTTTATAACACAGAGCTGAATCCAGAGGAAAAAAAAAAAGTAAGAAAACTCTCCTCCACAAGGATTTCATTCAGCCCACTTTTAAACTTGATCCATAATTTGATCGAATGCTCTTGGGCACTATTAAATAGTAATAATGAACTTCACCTAAAGCCCTTAGTAATTTTGTTCCACATTTCCTTCTCTAATTATCCACTATTCCCTATTTATTATTACTTCATTCTCTGCCTTGAGGCTGTCTAAAAATACTAAGAATGATAAATTAAACAATACATTTGGCACCAAGTTAACCTGTGGGGAGGGTTATAATTTAATGGGTTGTCTTCTGAATTAATTATTTCTGAATTATTTAATTGCAGTTTCTAAACAAATTTCTTAGAATATGTGACTTTAGAACTTGCAATATACTTCTAATAAAATTATAATGACAAAAATCATAGATATAATTATCTATTAAGTTAAATTTTATAGTAATTTGACTATACATCTATAGAGATTTACTGATTATATTTTTACTAGCAAGCATTGTCTTCTATAGAAGTTTAACAATATTTTCGTTAGTATCTCACCAGTACAGACATTAAATTATTGGAATTTTGAAGCTAATGCCTTTTCCCCCTAAGTAACAATAATTATTGACTCCTATATTAAAGTCTTATGAGTCTCTTAGATTAAGTACTACTTTAAAGAACTTGATGGTACATTGTACACTGTTTACTTAATCCTATCATTCTCATTAAAATTCTGTGAAAACCAGTTTCTTATTCTCTGAGCTAAAACCTCCACATTTAATGTGGGAAAGTTGTCTTTTAGAAGAATCCACATCGCAAAATGGCAACCATGTTATTTGTAGTGTGAAACTTAACCCATATTGCATAATGTTTTTTTAGTTTTCTTCTTGGAGAAGCAGAACTCTTATGGAAGTTTCCTTCCATAAACAAAAACTTCTCAACCATTTATCAGCAGCAGCAGGTCCAGAAGAAGTGAAACAGCTCATCTGGTCTTAACCTCTGGAATTTTCCCAAATTAATTACCTACTACATCCAGCCCACAAAAGCCTTCTCAAATTTCATGTATGAATGGCTGCAGTGGTGATCCAAAGCTCTTTACAACCTCCTTTAATACTTTGAACTGCTGGACAGTGGTTTTTAATGCTTTAAAAAGCTCAGTAGTAGAAAGAAAGTTTTCACTGAGTGCTAAGATATTATTCAACTGTAAAGTCTTAAATTTCAAGTATATCGAGTCTCTTAATATATAATGTTCTTTTACATATTGTTTAAACTTAACTACAAGAAATAGACTAAGTGCATGATGTGCAGTTAATAATGGACTAATTTTATTCTTACACCTAGAATAATATAGCTTCTGCATGTCTTAAAAATATTGATGATATAACTGTCTCAGAAAACATATTTAGGAAGGCAAATGCATTCCAAAAGGAAAATGGAATTCTCATACAGTACAGACAAGGAACAAAGTTGCTATAAGAACTTTGGAATACTATTTGACATTATCTATTAAATTTAAACACCCATGTACCCAGTGACCTAACAATTTCGTAAGTGGGTATAAAAGTGCACCTACAGAACTGGGCAAGAATACTCACAGAAAAAAAATGTGTAAAATCCCCACACTGATACAGTAGTAAATTAGGAAAATATAAATTATAGTATGTACATACAATGAAATACTATGTAATGATAAAAATTAAATAATTATAGCTACATGCAATAATATGTCTGAATCTTACATAATATTGATCAAAATAAGCCCAACACAAAGATTATATTAATTAATTTATATAATATGCAATAACAGGCAAATCAGTCTGTAGAATTGAGGTTAAGACAGTGGTAACTTTTGGGGAGAAGGGAGGAAATGTGGATGGTATGGGCAGAAGGCTGGATTCTGAGTGTTTGGTTGTTACTTGATCAAGGTGATGGTTACACAAATGTGTTTACTTTGCCCATTCAACTGTATATTTATGATTTATCCACTCTTCTATATATCTGTAGTGCTTCAATTAAAATGGTAAAAATTTGGGTGTGCCTGGGTGGCTCAGTCCATTAAGTATCTGACTTTTAGTTTCGGCTCAGGTCATGACCTCAGGGCCCTGTGATTGAGCCCCCATCAAGTACCATGCTCAGTGCAGAGTCTGCTTGTCCCTCACCCTCTGTCCCTCCCCCTACTTGTGCTCTCTCTCTCTCTCAAATAAATAAATACAATCTTTAAAATATTAAAACAATGGTAAAAAAAATTTAACTTGACATATTAAAACATACACTTTAAATATTAACATCTATCTTTCTTGACCATTATCATCACCATTCTCTCCGTTCTCTACCTTATAGACTGTAATTTGATTCTCTTTCCCTCATTTCCTAATCCAAACTGTCATGAATTATTTAATTTTTGGTCTTGAAATATGTTTTATAATTGTCCTTAATATGATTCAGTTTGATCTTCATGCCCACTGTTATTCTCCTAGTGGAGATTCTACTCAATTCAAGCTTAAGCAATTGAACTCCTTCAGAATGATTTTACTGATTTACATTTCTTTTATCTGTCATAAATAATTTTCTGGAGCCACTACTTTTAGAATTTGACACTTATGATCAAATAGTTTCTTTAGTGACTTTGATCACCTACAAGAACTTGATTAAACTATTTTGCTTTGCTTTGAAGACCCTTCATTTTCTGACCCTCACTATTTCATTATTATTTACTCAGGTTTTCTGTACAAAGTGCCTTCTTCAGAAAAACTTCAATTCTCTATCATTTTATGGAAAATATATTCTCAGGGCAGTTACTTTCTTAGTCTAGATGTTCTTTCATTGTCTGTTTTTTTTTTTTTTTTCTGTATTTGTCCATACTTAACTATCCTTCAAAGGTATCTTTGTTTCAGTTATTTCTTAAAGTTTTATTTGATTACACCAGATTGGCTGATCCCCTTTCCTTTGTAACATTTCTACCATTCTTACAGAATGCATAGTATAATGATTAATTACATTCCCAATTATTTATAAAGATTCTATTAATATTATATGTCTCAGGGTCTGCACATATTAATACACAGATGGAGATGTACAGAAAAGCTCAATACCCTGTTCTCCAGAATCTCATAGTCATGTAGAGATAAAGGTAAGGAAAGCACATAACGAGAGTATCATGGAGTGTTAAACCTTGTAATATTTTTGAATGTTAAGGGAACATAGGACAGAAAGCAATAAAAAATTTCTTGGAAAAAGCACTGTGGGTTTCACAGAGAGGGCTATCAAATGGATTTGGTAGGCAAACCCCAACATGGGGCTCCATCTCAACATCCATGAGGTCATGAATGAGCTGAATTCATCAGTCAAACACTTAACCAACTGAGCCACCTGATGTCCCAATTGTTGTCAATATTTTTAAGGATGATTTGGTCAATACACTTATTCTATTTTTTATTTAGCAGTAAAATCTATTTTTGGATACAGTACAAGTACAGAGAGCAAGAGTAGAGGTTCAAAGCTTTTGATTCTTTTCTATTTTCATTTGGCCACTCCTTATTTATTATTATTATTTTTTTAAACAAAGCAAGAGTTTGCTAACTCTTAAGCCTTAGCACAATCAGTAGGGTTAAAATGACAATGAGTGGTTGATACCAGCAAAAATAAGCAGCACAGGCTTGTAAATTGTATGTGTGTAAGGCAAGTGTTATAATTCCACAAAGTACACAGATTTTTTTTAAGAATTTTTGAAGGAGAGGGGTTTAAACTGCCCTTAATATGTAGGAGGAAATTTAATAGTAGAAGAAAATAAAGAGATATCTTATTTTTATCTAAAAGATTTATGTTTATATTCCCCTGGGAGGAAAAGATTAATTATTCATAAATAAGTTGTCTTATATTTCTTTTATGTTCTATTAAAAACATATATTTTTATCCCTTATGGAAATACTAGTGTTCTACATTTTAAACATGAAAAATCTTACTGTGCCTATTAAATTTACCACTAGGCTGAGCATATTTTAAATACTCAAAATAATTTACAAGACACATATATCACAAGAACATATTGTACTATTTTTAAAAAATTGAAAAATTCACTTGCAACAGGTCTTAACTAAGGGGTTTATATACCTGCATGTGTTTCAATTTCTTTAAATAACTATTGAATTTGGGGTCCCTAAGATAAATTTTTGAGGGAAAGTATAAAAAGTCAACATAAAAAATAAAAATACTTGTTTAAAAATCTATTTTAACCAAGTATTTATTTTTCACCAAATGTAATAAATTGATGACATTTCTATGAAAAAAAAAGACTTTCAAATTAAGTAAATTATATAAACACCCTTCAGGTGACAGAAATTTCCAAATGTACATGCATTTTTGTATAGTATAATTTAAATTGGTTTTACTAACAAAATAAGAAAATAACAGTGTGGCATTTGCAGATAACTATGCCTGAGTTGCTGTGTTAATTTTTAAAAGATATTCATAATTGTTTTATGTTAATTGTGTTTGAAATAGCATCCATTAAATTACAGTTTTATATTTATTTATTGTACAATTATCTAAAATTATTTTCAGTCAAGGCCACCTAGCGTGTAAATAATGCCCTAAAATTTAAATCTATAGAAACAAATCATGTTCCTACCACGTTATTTATTTCTAAGTAGCATCATATCTGCATGCATAATAAAAGTTGCTGCTTTTTCCCCAAAATTAACAGTCAATTAACTATCTGAATGCAGGTTTGGGTAACAGTTGTTTTGACATATTATTTTGCATTCCATTTTACAAGAATACAAATAATATATATACGCTTTAATTCACACCCCTAAGTAGTAATATATGATATTTTATAAGTATAATGTGTACAGTTAGTACCAAATCTACAGAAAGGAATACAATTTACAAATAGAATGTGTTGTTACCAAAGTATGGAAATGATAAAACACAACTTTCTTTTACAGTTAGTTCATTATATTAGAATTTATTTCTTTTAACAAACATTGGAATTTCATTTTCATTTCAATATTAGGGAATAAAGCCTACTATATTTTCTTGTTCAGCGTCAATGTGTTTTTTTATTATCATGTGTTAGATACCTGACATAGATACACAAATGGAATGAATGACCCATCCAGCTGATTTTTTTCTGAACTTGCATTGTATTATTTTAAATGGGAAACTCAAAGCCACAAATTATTTTGTTAAATTGATATATTTTTACAACTGAAATACTATGAGTATATAAATCTACAGTAATCCATATTTCATGTGAATTTATTTGAAACATGAAAATGAAAATACATTTTCTTCTTTACTACTATATACACGGATATCCACATGACACATATACATAAATATCTATGACCCATGTAGGTATAATAAAAAGTCAGATAAGCATTAATGGCTATTATATTCATATTGAGTTAAATTATATGTGTGTGGCCTGTATGTGAGTGCAAAGTCTTTCACAAAGTTGGACACTGGGCATACCTGGATTTGCATCCAAGCAAACTTTGGCATTTATTAGCTGGCTCAACAAACAAATATATTGTAAATTCCCTTATCCTCAGTTGCTTAATTTGAAAAATGAAGTTATTGTTGTTGTAAGGATAAATAAAATCAAATACATAAAATGCTATGCATGCAGTTAAATATGTCATTATTGCTCAATAAGTTGGATAGCCATAAATACGTAAAATGTTAAAATCTATATCTGGATGAAATATATGCTGTTTCAAAGTGATATATTAATTTCCTAAATGTTTAATATCTAAGTACTACACAAGAAAACTATTTACTTCAAAGTAGATACATAAATTCTGTCTTTTTAAATACATTTATATCCATATATAAATACACGATCAACCAAGATGTCTTTAATGATCATTTTTATAGAGATAGAGTAAATAAATAATAAAATTAAGATGTCTTTTAGGAATACCTCATGTGTGCTAATTACAAGGTTCAAAAAACAGAGACAACATTTCTTGGGAAAACTGTTAGATTGTACTTCTTTCTATTATGCACCAATTGCAACCTCTCCTTTTGTACTATAATGCACATACAGAGAATTTTATTTGCCTTGATTAGATAATTGTAGTTTCTTAGAGCTGAACAAACATGATGAATTTTGGAAATCACAAATACATCAATTTTATAAGTCATGGCACTTTATGTCTATCTTTGAAACTACTCTCTGTGCCATTGTCATAATACCTGACATTTAGAACATCAATCCAAATTATTACTTGTGTGGATGAAAATATGTAGAGAAGAACTAAGAAAGTGTACATATAATGATTCAAGTTTTAATATCTCAAATCTGTATAATGTTCACCATCTGTATTACCACCACCTGTTAGTTCCAGTCCCCATTATCTCAATGAGGTGAGAAATTGCATTAATGAAACAAGTGTATAGTTACTAAGGTTCCTACCTGAAATTCAAAGTCAAGTTTCTTTCCACTACACCATTCTCAAGATGCTGCAATCTAATGAGAAAGAAAATATTGGTACATAAATATGCATAATACAAGATTGAATATTGTACATTTCTAAGAGAGGTGCAAAAAAGTATTAAAAAGGCTGCAAGGAGGGAGTAATTGCATATGGAGTGCAATACGAAAAAGAACTTTATTAAAAAGTTGTCATTTTAATAATTAACCTGAATGGGGGTGCTTGGGTGGCTCAGTTGATTAAGGGGTTAAGCATCTGTCTTCAGCTCAGGTCATGATCCCAGTGCCTTGGGTGTGAGTTCCGAGTCTGCTTCTCACTCTTCCTCTCCCTCTGCCTCTGCTCCTCCCCCCCCACTCATGCTCTCTCTCTCTCTGTCTCAAATAAATAAAATCTTAAAAAAAAAAAAAAAGAACCTGAGTGATTCTAAATAAGGCTTATTTTCATTGCCAACTAGGAAATATTTCAAACACTTTAAAACAATTTCTTCTTAAATCTTTATAAGCCAATTCCACCTCTAAAATTCAGGGCAACTAAAAGAAAAACAGTTTTTATCTAACTCTTGAGACACAAATCTTATTGTCAAAGCCTTCTCCCTACTGCAATAGCCTCTTTCCCTCCTTTGCAATAGAATTTTGAATAAACCTCTCCTTACTAAGTGCAGATTTGTTTTTTATTAGACATCACATTTGAATGAGATCAAAATTCCTTTTTTTTTTTTTTTAAGATTTTACTTATTTATTTGACAGAGAGAGACATAGTGAAAGACAGAACACAAGCAGGGGGAGTAGGAGAGAGAGAAGCAGGCTTCCCGCGGAGAAGGGAGCCCGATGTGGGGCTCAATCCCAGGACCGTGGGATCATGACCCAAGCCGAAGGCAGACGCTTAATGACTGAACCACCCAGGGACCCCGAGATCAAAATTCTAGACCATAAAAATATTCATATAGAGAGAGCCATCACTATTTTTTTATCTTATATTTTTTTCTCCTGTATATAATTTCAAGAGTAAAACAGAGAAAATGTTTAGGAGATCAAAATCTTGAATAAATAAAAATGTATGCCATAAATAAAATAACAGAAAATAATTCACTATAATAAAAGCACTTCAAAATCAAAATAGAAGTTACTTTCCTTTACATTTAATTGGAAATACTAATTATTATTTCATGACAAGCATACACATGTAACTCATGCACATATCTGGCTCTCTATTTACATTCCAATGCCATGAAAGCTCAAGGAATACTAGAATATGAAAATATTTTTGAGGTGCCTGGGTGACACAGTCAGTTAAGCACCAGACTCTTGATTTCTGTTCAGGTCATGATCTCAGGGTTGTGAGATCGAGCCCCACGTCGGAATCTGCTTGAGATTCTCCCTCTCCCTCTGCCCCTCCTGCTTGTGCTCTCTCTCTCTCTCTCTCTAAAATAAATAAATATTTTTAAAAACATATTTTCACTATAGATAATTAACCTGCAAAAGTAAATTTGAAATGTATTTACATTAAGAGGAAGCAAAAACTCAGGCATAGCCTAAGAAAATGCTAGCTAAGTAGAGTAGCAAACACAATGAGTTCATAGGTTGTAATAATCAAGCCATGTACAGGATCAAAAATAAAAAATAGATAACTTTGCTTAGGTGATTCTTCCTATGTTTTAAAATAAAACTATAATATTATGCTTAATTTTTTCTTGTTTGTTACTCTTACTTCAAAACTAAGGTTTACCATTCTTGTTTCAAAACGTAAGGGAAAAATACTAAAAATTCGTAGTTTATTTTACGGGTCAGTTTTCTTTAAACTAAGGCTTCGGAATATGTTTTAATCTAATATTTCCAAAAATCACACTTCTGTTCTTCATTGTATGTCCTCTACAGAAATCAGTTACGTTATCAAGGGACTGGATAATTTTAGTGCATTATTGATTTAGGAAAAGAGAATAGATGTAATTAATATCTACAAATGGCAATATTTACATTTATATTATACAATTTTTCTTGATTTAACCAAGTAATCAGTATAGTATTTTTTTTCAGCAACCAGAGATTCTAAATTAATTGTAGCATTGTAATGCAATAGATTACAACTTTAAAGGAAGAAGGAGAAAAGCATTGGACATCCTTCCCCTTTTGTAGTAATGTTACAGTGATAAGCCTCAGAAAAGAACATGCATTTCATACTACTATAACTTTACTACTGTATGTTCACTGAGGAGATGCAAGTATTTGTAGCTCATTAAAGGTACATTAAAATTGTGTTGTGATTTATAGACAGTTGGTCATACTCTACTCCAAAAGTTAGTCTATGACTGATCCTTTTTTTTTAACCCACACCATATGTGATTCTATTGTGTACTACTTTTATATGTGAGTGTTAGATTATTACATTCCCTAGTCACCAACATTTTAAAGTAACCATATATTCACATTTATTCCATAATTATTCATCTGCAAATGTTGAAAATATTGCAGCCACTTAGTATTCACACTTTTATGAAAATATGTGAAATGAATTCCCCCTAAATATAGAATATATACAGGTGAAAATTTAATGAAAAATTTCACACCCAAATTTATTGCTGAATTATTTGTCAGGAAATCCTCACTAGTCCATCAGCTGATGCTAAGGCTGATGCTAAACCCTACATGCAAAATCCACTTATCCCATTACTTCTTCACTATTTTGTTGTTTCCAAGCTAACAGACCATGATTTTATTTCCCAGGGAACAAGAATCTTTTTCTAGGGAGCCTTCTAAACTCCAGCAGGCCTCATCAGAAAACTGATAATCAATGAAGTGTGTACACATTAAATCTCCAAAGAATTCTGATAAAGTAGTGCATTTTTATAGCTTGCCTGTCTTCAGAGAAGCTTTACGAATGAAGCCAATTGCTTTCTCCACTGGGAGTTCTAGATGGTAGAGATCAAGGAAGAGGCTAATATTTACCATTTCACAAATTAAAGAATACATGGTAAGTTTAGTGTCAGACAGCTTTAATTATTTTTCCCCACTTTGTAGTTTGGATAGTTTAATCCGGGTTTCCCTGCAGCTGACAACTTGGAGTGAAAAACCAAGCAGAAGGACAGCGTTTGCTGAGGCAGATAATGTAGCAGAAATGCAGAGGATTTTCTGGGATGCAAGACAATGTTTTGCATCCCTTTAGCTCCCCAACTGAGTGAAAATTCCAATATTCATCTAATGCAGAGAACGTAGGTAATGATACAGTTTTCTGTGCATTTGACTGCGATAGAAAAGATGTAAAAATAACCTGACATAAAATATACAATATTTGTTAAAATTACATCACTTATACTGAAGGATACAGAGAATCAATGTATATTTTGAATGCAGTGAGCAGAAAACATTATTGTTTGTACATGTAATTTATGGACTGTTTTAATGTATTCCTATTATTTTTATTGTTATTTTTTACAAATAATATTGTTGACAATTTAGGAATGTGAAAAAATCAGGATGACGTTCTTCTGGTGCTAAGAAAGAGTTTTAAAAGATTTCGATTCTAATTTGGTGTTGTACATTTTCAAATTTAAAGGACTAATTGTTTAAAAACCTGCAGCAGCCCCTTAGGAACATACCATTCTTGTAACCTAGGGAAACTGCAAGAAAGTGCTTGGCTGGAAACTCATTCTCCTATTCATTTCTAACAGTCTCTAATTAGACCCATTATGAGCCATGAGTTAGATTCCTGATCTTTGAATTTCATACTTGCATTTTTCTCAGTATATATTCTCACTAATTCATGAAATTTTCCTTGAGCCTCTTATGATCCCTTGAGGACATTAATTTCTTTTTGAATCTCCAGCACCTAATAGAATGTACTTATTTCTGGATGTGCCATTTATTCAATCATTCAGTCACCCATACATTCATTCATTCACTGATCAACCCATCAGTCAGTGGATAATTATTGATTACCAATTATGTGTCATGTTGCATATTAAACCTTGAGAATTCAAATATAAATTAAATTTAGCCACTGCCCTAGAGAAGCTTATTGTGAAGCAACTCCTTCTCATCTTAAAGTCCTTATTGATTTACTTTCAAAACATACAAGAGAGTCTTTAACAAGACTTATTATATTAGTCAGATTTACTGTAGTAAAAAAATCTCAATGGCTTGACAATGAAGCTTGCTTATGTACAAGCTAGGGGCTCTGCTCCTGCTCTGTGTTCTGGTTTCATTTCAGGATCCAGGAGATACCTGAATGAAGAAGAAGCCTCCTTTTGGATTACAACATTAATGTGGTAGAGAGTAAATTGCTAGAGAGATAGCAGAAACACACATGGCATTTTAAGCTTCTTCTCAGAAGCAGTATGAAGTTACTTCCTCTCCTGTTTTATTGGCCAGAGAAAGTCATATGAAAAAGACTGACAAGAGAGTAGGGATCAAGTTTCTGAGTCACGTGGGAACATGGCAGTAAGTAGGTATGGACAAATCACTCTAGCAAAGGAAGGAAAGGACTTGGAGTAAGCATGTAATCTGCCAATTTATCTGAGATCTTGCTCTTTATGGGGGATTGTGATTTTGATATGATATTTCATAATGGTATTTCTAATTAGGTAGTGATTAACAATTATTTTAAATATTTTAATATAATACATTTTATTCTTTGGTAACTTTTAACCACATTCCCACAAACCAAGTCTTCATAGTTTGTATCATAAACATTAAATTACCAGAAGATGAAAGAACTGCAAAATAGTTTCTATTATGAAAGAGCACATAAAAATTAGTAGAGAATAAGTTTTGGTATTTTGCCTGGGAAACAAGTCAGATACTGCTACACATAATTCTCTCTGTATTAAAAGGATCATTACACATGCTAAAATATGTGTAGCATGCTGTTATATAAAATATTGTTAAGTAAGGTACTTAACTTTGGAAAAGCAAAATGTTTAATTTTTTATATATACCTATAGATACCTGTATATATGAATAAGTTTATTCATTGAAAATTAGAATTTCTATCTCAGAGAAGCTTACCTTCTATATTCCTCTCAGCTAGTTAGAAGCCTAAGGAAGAAAAGAATCCTATGAACAGAATGTTTTAGGTGAAATACAGCTGCAGGGTTGAAATTTCATTATAATTCTATTCTATTTCCATAGCCCCACAGGAACACATATACTTAATTCATCAGAGACCCTTTATTATCTTTGCAACACCCCCAACATCCACATCGACCCCAAGTCCATTAATATGGCCAGTTATAACATTTACAAAGTGAATCAGGCTTTGAAACAGAACAGTACTGGCAGCATGTTTCATATGCTTCTAAAACACATACAGAAAAACTGCACAGCATGATTTTTCTCAAAAGAATAACAATAGTCTCTTTATATACCTAAAATAAAAAACCTATGTTCATGCTGATACAGTTAGGTGGTTTCAATTCCCATTCATAAGGTGATGTATTGATTTGAAGATGAAATATATAACAAGTTCCTCATTTGAAAGAAGTCATCTCTACTGCCAGCTATTGTAAAATACCCTACTTCGTATAAGTAGAAGACAGTCACTCAAAAACAATTCCAAATTAGCTTAGGAAAAAAACGCAATGTAGAGAAAATGTTATACTTCATTGTATACTCTCTTGACACTAATCTACATACATATATTTTCCCCTTTTTTTCTCTCTTTTCAAATATTCAGAAAGTAACATGTTCATCCCTCTAGTGAATGAATGTTAAGGTGATACTGATTTTATTTTACAAGCCCATTTACGAATACAAGTTTTTTCTTATGTTCTCAGTCTTAAATAACCTTCTCTATATTCTTTCTTACGTAATATATCTTACACTAAATATATTTATGAGTTTTTTCATTTTTCTTTGCCCACTTGGATTTTTTCTTTTGCTTTTACTTAGTCTCCTTTGTGTCTTTCCTATGCTTGTTCTTTTAAACGATATTATATAACAAAGCTTATTTTTAACAGTTTTATTCATAATAGCAATACTATTAGCAATAGAAAGAACTAATGTGCATGGAACACTTGCTTTAAACTTGGAAATCCCCAATGTCATTTACATGTAATGATTCACTGACTATCCATAATAACTACAAAAGTAGAAACGATCATCATCAGCCATCAGATAAAGTGTACTGGGTTTCATATCTGGAAAGCCTAACTCAAGGATAAGTTATTGTGTACTATATGCTTCTCACACCACCTGCTTCCTATGTGAATATCCTGAGGCAACTGACTCCCAAATTTATATTTCCAATTCAGATATTTCACAAGAGCTCCAGATTTATGTATCTAACTCCTTACAAAAAATGTCCACTCATAAAAATAGCTGAAATTCAGCAGGTTGAATACCAAATTGATTTCTATCCCTCCATCATAGGTCCTCTGTGATGTTTTCCATGTCAGAGACACAATACTGACCTCCCAGTTGCCCTAGTCATAGACCTGACCTTGTTTCATTCATTGCCTCCAATCCAAAAACAAGTCCTATCAACGTGGTTTCCCAAATATATCTCAAATCATCCACTTGTCTCTGTCTCCATGGCCACCACCACTATTTTGCAGGGATCTAAAATATCTTCATTCATCTATCTTAAGTCCATTCCATTTTCCACAATTTGACAAGAGAGATTTTTTAAAATTCAACACTGTCATTTCCCTGCTTAAAACCTTTCAACGGTCCTTCATTGTCTATATAAGTTCCCAAAGTCTTAATGTAGTGTACAATTTCTTCCCCAAATTTTCTCTTGGCTTATCCCCAGCCCCTTAATGTCACAACCGACTGAACTGTAGTCTTGGGTTTCCTCTTCTGAACATCTTGTTTCCTCCTTTTGCTTTGCTTCCCTGTTCATTAAGCTGGTTTGGCATTTCTTGTAAGTTTAAACTATGCCTACTCTATGCCATTCCATTTCAAGGTATGCACCTAAGAGAAATGAAATATATGTCCAAGAAAGACTTGTATAATAACCTTCCTAGCAGCTTGAACAATAAGAGGCAAAAACTTAAAATAACCCAAATGCTCATCAACAATAGAGTGATGGGATAGTCTGTCCCCAAAGATGACTGCTCAATTAACCACACTTCCTATTACTCATTCCCTTATGTTCTCCTCTTCCTTGAGTTTTGTGTCACTCTTGTAATTTGCTTTTGATTGATGGAATATACCAGCGGTGAAGTTTCATGATTTCCAACACTGGTTCATAAGAAGACTTGCAACTTCCTCCTGAGTCTCTTGGAATATTCTCTCTTGATATGGTCCCTCACAGAACCCAGTTATGTGGCTATGAAAAATCCAAGCTACATGAAAAGCCATCTGTTGGCACTCTGGCTGACAAATCAGCTAAAAACCTGGCCAATATCCAGCATCAACTGTAGTCATGAGACAGAGCCATTTGGGACATCCAGCCCCAATATCAATCTGACCAACAATGCGGGTGAAACCCTGAGTTGATTACTGCCCAGGTGAGCCCAGCCAATCCTCAAAACTGTTAGAGGTAATAACTGTTGTTTTGTGGTAATTACATAGAAATAGATAACCAGAACAAAATCATAGACAAAATATTGTATATTCAAGTAATGTTATGCTACACTGAACTAATAATGTATAAAGTGGTGTGCAAAAGATTCTTCATACAAAATAGTACATACTGTGTGACTCAATTAATATTAAGTTTAATTTTTTCCTTTAAATTTTATATTATTTTTAAACCATCTTTCTTTTTTTTTCTTACAAATTTTTACTTAAATTCTAGTTAGTTAACATATAATGCAATATTGGTTTCAGGAGTAGAATTTAGTGACTCATCACTTACATATAACATCCACTGCTCATCATAACAAGTGTCCTCCTTAAGACCCATCACCCATTTAGCCAATGCCCCACCCACTTCCCTTCATCAACCCTCAGTTTGTTCTCTATCTTTAAGAGTCTTTTATGGTTTGCCTCCCCCTCTCTTCTTCTCTCTTTTTTTTTCCTTCCCACATGTTCATCTGTTTTGCTTCCTAAATTCCACATATGAGTGAAATCATATGGTATTTGATTTTCTCTGACTTTTTTCACTTAGCATAATACACTCTACCTCCATCCACTCTAGCTCCATTAGAGAAAAACAAATTTAAAAAAATCAAAATTTAAAAAATCTCTCTTGTCAAATCTGGCAAGATTTCATTCTTTTTTATGGCTGAGCAACAGTCAATTGTGTGTGTGTGTGTGTGTGCGTATCACATTTTTTTATCCATTCATCAGTTGATGGACACTTGGAGTCTTTCCATAGTTTGGCTATTGTTGATAATGCTGCTATAAACATCAGGGTGCATGTACCCCTTCAAATCTGTATTTTTGTATCCTTTGGGTAAATACCTAGTAGTATAATTGCTGGATCATGGGGTAGCTCTATTTTTAAATTTTTGAGGAACTTCCATACTGTTTTCCAGAGTGCTGCATCAGTTTGCATTCCCACAGTGTAAAAGATTTTCCCTTTCTCCACATCTTCGCCAACATCTGTTGTTTCCTGTGTTGTTCATTTTGGCCATTTTGACAGGTGTAAGGTGGTACCTCATTGTGATTTTGATTTGTATTTCCCTAATGGTGAGTGATATTGAACATCTTTTCATGTGTCTGTTGGCCATCTGTATGTCTTCTTTGTAGAAATGTCTGTTTATGTTTTCTGCCCATTTTTTTATTGGATTATTTGGGGGTTTTTTGGTGTTGAGTTGTATAAGTTCTTTATAGATTTTGGATACTAACCCTTTATCAGATATGTCATTTGAAAATATTTTCTCCCATTCTGTAGGCTGCCTTTTTGTTGATTGCTTCCCTCACTGTGCAGAAGCTTTTTATCTGGATGAAATCCCAATAGTTCATTTTTGCTTTTGTTCTCCTTGTCTCTGGAGACTTGTCTAGTAAGAAGTTGCTATGGCCGAGGTCAATAGAGGTTTCTGTCTGGGTTCTCCTCTAGAATATTGATGGTTACCTGTCTCAGATTTAGGTCTTTCATCCATTTTGAATTGATTTTTGGGTATGGTATAAGAAAGTGGTTCAGTTTCATTCTTCTGCATGTTGCTGGCCAGTTTTCTCAACACCATCTGTTGAAGACACTGTTTTTGTTTTTTGGGGTTTTTTTCCATTAGATTTTCTTTTGTCAAAGATTAGTTGACCATATAGTAGTTTAAATTTTTAAAAATGTCAACTCATCTATGGTGACAGAAATCAGAACAGTGACTGTTACGATAGGTAGGGATGGATTAGAAGTGGTCATGAGGTAATTTTCTGACATGATGAAAATATTCTATATCTTGATAAATGGTTTGTTACCTGAGTGTTTATGTTTGTCAAAACTCAAGTTGTGCACTTAAGATATGTGTTTCACACTCTGAAAATTATACCTAAAAAATTGTCATTAAGCCAAAAACAGTCTTTTTATAACAATAGCCACTTGTTGGTCCTACGTAAGTTATTAATGGCTACACATTTTTCTTATATCAATAAAACAGTTATTGTAATATTTAAGGTAGCATGTATATTCTCAAGACTTTCCATTTTACCAATTTAGCATACCTTATTTCTTTAACTATTTCTCATATGACATATTTTTAAGTCTTTTCAATACCTGTATATTTCCTCTACTTAAGTTGTCATTTGTCAATAAATATTACTTACTGTCTAAAGGCTGAACACACAATTCCAAAAGAAAGAACCATGGTGGAGAACCACAGGATTATATTCTTCATTACGTGCAAACAAAATCATACTAGTACAAACTATGATTTGTTTCAGTTTTGGCAAACTCATGGTATCCACAGTAAAATAAAAAATAATAAAAAAAAAACTGAGCATCTTTGTCTACCTATATTCTTTCTGATAATTTTAATCTTCATTCTTGAAATAAGTGACTCCTTCTACAAAGCAGTTCTGAAATAATTTTTTTCATGCCCACATTTGCTGTCATCCCAAACCACGTTACATGCTCATGCTCTGGGCTCTGTAAATATCTCTGTCATTGAAGCTTAATATATTGTTATGAATTGATTCAGCAGAGTAGTGCATTGGCCATATTTTATCTCTAGCATTCAACACCATCTTAAAATTCCCTTGTGACAAAAAACTGTTATTGTAATTTTTGGATATTCACCTACAAGTTATAATGATCAAAATTATGCCATAATGTAGCCAGTAGGTCAATATTAGATAAATGAAATAATAACTATAAGCAATAACCACAGGCTGTGGAACATTTTAGGTTTTATTTTTTTATTTTTTAGAAATGTGTGAACAAAAAAACATGAAACATAAGTACACTGAGATACTGGAATAATAAAAACATCATAACAACACAATTCAAATTTCTCCCACTTCCTTAAGGGGATTTATTGGTATTATCTTCAAAAAGCCCTTCAGATAACCATGAAGTCTATGAAAGCCTTGTATTAAAAACGCTGAAGAAAAATGCTTCCAGGAATTAAAACACATTTATTAGATTTAGATATTGCCTATTTACATTTCTATGAAATTTCATGGTAAATGACAGTTCACTGGTAAATATTTTTCTCTACATCTGATATGAACCTAGCATCATTTGGTTCATAGTGGAAGTTTTGAATAATCACTTTTATATCTGTAAATATCTGGGGTTTTTTGCTCAAGAGGCATTGTTCATTTAAGTGTCTTTAGGTCAGTATCCAACCCTCACCTCCAAAAGCATCACTTAAAAGACTAATAAGAAGTGTAATATGATTGAAATATTTTAGATAAAATAAGTTTGAGTACATAAACTAAATTTTAAACTATGAATAAGACAACCATAATTATCTCTCAAGATACCACTTGAAAGCACATTAACTGAATGTTGCATATAGAATTGTTTTAAAAAATCTAAAAAAATGAAGGAAGTATGTAATATAAAAACAATAAAATTACAAGATCTCAACCATCACAATTTAATATATATGTTATGCCTAAGTAAATACAACAGTTTAAGCTATAAAAGACTTCCAAAACAAAGAACAACCTGAATAAATCACTTATTTTAGCAATTATTACCTTTTCCATGAAGCTCATTCAAAGCATTAGGGACCCACAGTTTTCCAGAATCATGTAGCATAATAAAGCTTCCATGACATATATATTTTTTTAGCTTTCTTAATTCTGATGACATATAGAAAAAAGAAAGTGGAAAAAAGAAGGGAAGGAATAGAGGAAAAATACCAAAGAAAAAGAAAGGAAAGCCTGATGTCAGTCTACACAGACATTTATTAAAGTCTCTAGATATGTAAATAACATATCTAAATAACAAATTATAAACTAGGCTGGTCTGCAATTGGGTTAATTATTTTTTCTGCTAAATTATGAGTATTTCTTATAATCTTATATTAATTTTCATTTGAAGCCAATTACACTTCCTCTTCAAATTATTAAGCCAGATGATTCAAAACAAGGATTTTCTAAGCTTTAGATTAACACATGCTCAATAGCTCATTTGAAATAAAATGAAAAATTAACTTCTTTCCAGCATCTTCCAAATCTATTTCTCTCACTGAATTGTCCATCCTATTTAATGGCATACAATATGGCACTTACCCCAGAAGAAAGTCTATAATCGTTCTTGACATCTTTTCCACTTTTTCCTTATCCAATTTACAACAAATTACTCTGTATTTCATCTCCTAAATATCATTCAACATCAATGGTTATAATCTGAGCCACCACCACTAATCTAATAATTTCACACATACAAATGTCTTCTGAAATTTATCCTCTAAAATGAAAATCAGACCTTGTCATTTCTTTTTCAAAAATGCTTGATGCCTCTACATTGTATTCATGACAAAATTCTAATTTATTTTGTAGGATATAAAATTTCCTTGAATTGCATCCTCTGCTTCTTTAATCCACCTTACAAACAAAAGCTATCATTGATCTAATTTGGTATCTCATCTTACAATTTCCTCTTGGATCAACTCCCACATGTGAATTCTCCCTCACTTTTCTTTACCTGACGAGCTCCTACTCATTCAACTATCAATTCTAATTAACTCCTTAGGGAAGCATTCCCAAGCAGCCCCAGTTGATTTAGAATACTTTCATAATTCTTCTTCAGTCTCCAGTGCCTTCATTTGCATAACACTTATCAAAATATATGGTAACTTTCTGTATAATTACTGTCTATGACAGTAATTCTCAAAATTGTTGAGAAAGATCCTGCATTTTATTTCTGAATTCCTAGCATCTGTCTCCATGCTACATAAGCACCGGTACATGGAAAGGTGTTCTTGAATTAACGAAGAAATCCTCAAATAAATAAAGAACTGAATAAATAGAATTGTGCATAAAAATAGATTAAGGAGGAATTCCACTGGGGATAATGACAAACTGACCATCTGTTTGTTGAAGATTTACTAAACCAAGATAACAGAAAGACAAAGGCTGATGCTGTTAAACCTGACATTTATAAGTACGTTATCATCTGGGGATTTGCCAATTCAAGTTGGACAACCTTGATGCATAAAGGCTAAAAGAAACTTTCAACAGTCTTTGGAGGCTAGGGTGACAGAACTGGAAGTCAAAACCAAACAAGAGACTACAAAGGATTGCACCCTCGAAGTAATGGAAAAACAGATATATTTCAAATATTCATAGGGGATTGTAGCTCATCTTTAATCATACCAATCTCTAAAATTAGATCCTAACAAATAAAAAATAATACAACAAAATTAATTCTAAAATTTATATCTAACAAACCCAACTGAAATAGGTTAATTTGTGTCTGGCAAATATAAATGTAGATCTTATCTGGAGGAACATAATATCATCATAAACCTCAAATTACTTCCATGGAAATTTTATAGTACAAGAGCCATCATATAACAAAAAATAATTAGAAAAAGAAGAAAAAAGACAATATGAACCAGAAGCAGCAGACATTATATAAAATACAAACAGACCCCTGAAATATCTCCAGATTTTAGAGTTAGCAAAAACAAACAAAAAACAAAACCACAATTTTAGATAAATACTTAAAATATTCAAGGGTAAATTAAATTTATAATAGAACTGTAATCTACAAAAATCAAAAGGGGAAACCTGAATGAAATGATAATATAAACCAAAAGAAGAAATCAATAAATGTTTCTAATTACCTATTAGACAGAATTGAAAAGAGAATTAGTAGAGTGGAAAATAGGTTATAATAAAAATATCAAAGTAATCACAGGAAAACAACACGAAGGTTAACACATACAAGTATAAAAGATTTAAGAATACAAAAAGAAGGTCCAATATACATGCAACTCAAGCTCCAAGAGGAGAGGAGGAGAAAGTAGCAAAAGTAATTGGTGAAGACGTAATATCTGAGACTATTCCAAATGTGAAGAGATAGTTTCAAGGAAGAAACAAATAGATTGATAGTTACCTTTTTTTTTTTAAGATTTTATTTATTTATTTGACAGGGAGAGACACAGCGAGAGAGGGAACACAAGCAGGGGGAGTGGGAGAGGGAGAAGCAGGCTTCCCACAGAGCAGGGAGCCCAATGTGGGGCTAGATCCCAGGTTCCTGGGATCATGACCTGAGCCGAAGGTAGACGCTTAATGACTGGGCCACCAGGGAGCTCTGATAGTTATCTTTTCCAAAAGTAACAATAGAAGCCAGAAAACAATGTTTAAAGAAAATAATTGCAAACTCAGAATTTAACACACAATAAAATATTCTTCAGGATGAAAAATAACATAAAAAATATTTTCTAAGAAACAATAACTGAGATAATTTGCCCAAAGTAGTCATGGACAACAACAGAATTATAAAAGTAGGGGCACCTGGGCAACTCAGTCCATTAAGCTTCTCCATCTCCCTCTGCCTGCCACAACCCCTGCTTGTTCTCTGTCTCTGTCTCTCTATCTCTGTCAAATAAATTTAAAAAAATTATAAAAGTAGTGTTTGCACTTCAAGTGATGGGAATAACAACATATGGAAGTAGAGGAATAAAGGGAAAATGAAAAAAAATGAAAAATATATTTGGTAATGATGAACTTCTTGTTCAGACTAACTCTTGCACTGAAAACAACTAGAAAACCTTTATAAAGGGGGCTCCTGGGTGACACAGTCGGTTAAATGTCTGACTCTTGGTTTCTGTTCAGGTCATTATCTTAGGGTCATGAGATCTAGCCCTGCATCAGGCTTTGCACTCAGTGTGGAGACTGCTTGAGGTCCTCTCTCCCTCTTCCTCTGGCACTTCTGCTCGTCCTCTCTCTTTCTCTCTCAAATAAATAAATCTTTAAAAAAAAGAAAATCTTCATAAAAATATAAAGATTCTGAAAGCTTCAGTGAGCCAACCAAAGAGTGAGGGTTGGTGGGGCTAAGATATGTAAAAAGAACAAAGCTTGAAAAAGTCAGCCTGGCATTCCCTAATGCTTTTGCATTAGCAGTCTCTGACAATTCCTGTCTATTCAGAGTATATTGTAAGAATCATAAGTCTAGGGTAAAAATCTTGTGTCAGACCTCATGATAAAGCTCCCATAGCAACACTGTGAGAGTAAAGGTGAACTAGAAAGGAGAAACTTTAAAAATTATTCATATGGATTAAAGTTCAGGTTTGTTTCATTATCTTAGTAAATTTCCGACTGAATTAAAATAACCTTAACACCTGTAGCCCACTGTCAGCCAAAAGCAAAAGTAAATCCTCTATAGAGGAATATAACAAAATATCCCATAGTTTCAAAATACTTATACAGTCATTAAAATAAAATGTATTGCTGTCAAATACAATGCACAAAACTCAAAAATAATCACACATGTAATGGCAAAAGGTGTGACTAAAAAATAAGCAAAATGAATATCATTTGACACAAATATACAGGAGAGTCAATGGAATTATAAGACAAAGAAAACTATACTCAAATAAAATTTAATGATTTAAATGCATGCATACAAGAAGGTTGGAGGCAATATAAATTAATTAAATATCTATCCCATATCAAGAATTCAGAAAAAAAAAGAATACCGAATTTAATAAAAGTAGAAATAAGTTATAAAGTTATAAAAATTAGTGCATAAATTAATTAAAAGTAAAAATATAACAAAGTGATCAGACTAAAAGTTTATTCCTTAAAATGATCAAGAAATTTTATAGTAAGATCAGTAAT
Source organism: Mirounga leonina (assembly GCF_011800145.1). Classification (NCBI taxonomy): domain Eukaryota; kingdom Metazoa; phylum Chordata; class Mammalia; order Carnivora; family Phocidae; genus Mirounga; species Mirounga leonina. The sequence continues at coordinate 48,983,661 of NW_023270316.1, forward strand.
AAAGAATACACATAAACAGTATCAATATAAGAAAATGAGGGCATCGCTACAGATCCCTCATAGACTAAAAATACCAAAGAGGTTTCAAGAGCAACTTTCTTCCAAATAAATTTGAAAATTTAAAAGAAATGAAAAATTTCTTTAAAAAAGCTGTAACAACTGGAACTTACAAGGAAAAAATAGAAAACCTGAGTATTAAAAAAAACTACAAATAAAATTGAATTTATAACTAAACTCCTCCTTATGATTGTTACAATTCCTACATGACTCGTCTATCCCAGGGACTAAGCATACCACTCTAAGAGTCTCAGAGGAGGAGAGTGAAGAAGAAATGTCAAGAGGAAATACACATTCAATTTTTAATTTCAGTTACCAAACGAGGATTTCAAAACTTGTGACAAGAGATAAGAGTTTGAGAAAAATATTTTTGCATTTCCAAAGGCTAAATTTTCAAAAGCCTAAATCTGAAGCTCCCAGGACCTAATATATATTTAAAAAAACTGAAAAAAGGGCATACTGTAAATTAATAAAAACCAGTTCCTCTACAATAGGCAAAATAAAATTAATTAAATTGGGAGGATGGAGAAGAAATCCAGAAGAGCATAGAAGTGAAGACAAATTTAGGGAGCTAAAACCAATTTCCTAGTAGCCAGGCAAGAGTAGAAGATTAAAATTCTCCTGTGTGCTAACTTGCAAAGTCACTGTCTCTCCCTCCAGGAACTATAGGCTATTTATTTCTCCTTTCTACAAATCCCTAGGAATTTAGATCTATAAATGGGAATAAGGAAGATGGGAAACATGCACATTGCCAATACAAAATGACCTGCTTTCCCCTTGACTACATGGAAATGGTCTGCCCTGAGCACAGTGATGCTTGAGATAGAAAGTAATAATCACTGGACAAAGTTACCTTTTAGGAACAGCTGAATTTATAGTCTGTGAAATTTATAATCAGTTAATAGTTAAAGAGATGTGATAACTGCTTTCAAAGAATACATTGGGTAATGGAATGGAGAGTACGAGAGAGATGTATGTTAACTGTTGGTTAGACAGAGTGTTACCTCAGGATTCTTAGTTGTAAGCAATAGAAGCTGACTTTGACTGAATAAATAGAAAAAGGATTTAGGCTAGCTCAGAATTCTTGGAAGACTGAGGAACTAGGTTGAGGCTAAGCTTCCAGAACCAGAACAAAACATCACAACAAAACATGGCAGAAGAGATCTAAAGAGGAAATTGGGAATTCCAAGAAGTTCGAAGCCAGGAATGACACTTGACTGTTTCAACTGTGAGCACCAAAGCCATTGTGTGCAAAAAGCAATACTAGAGCAACCTGCTCTAGAAAGAAAATGGATACCTCACCTACTGCTTTTGCAAAACAAACAAGAGCAAAACAAACAATACAATAAACAAATAAAGCCTAAAGAAAAAAATTAAAAGATTCTTTTTTAAAAAAATTTATTTATGTATTTGACAGAGAGAGCACAAGCAGGGGGAGCAGCAGAGGGAGAGGGAGAAGCAGCCTCCCCTCTGAGCAGAGAGCCCAATGTGGGTCTGGATCCGAGTACCCTGAGATCATGACCTGAGCCGAAGGCAGATGCTTAACCGACTGAACCACCCAGGCATCCCAAATTAAATGATTCTAAGCAACAGCTTTTGCATTCTCATTTGCCCACAGCTTAACTCAAAAATATTAATTGGGATACATATACCAGCTGCCGCAACAAAGATGCAAATATAAAAGTGGCTCAAAAAGAATAAAGCTTCTCTAAGGCAAAGAAGTCTGAGTGCAAGTAGGCTTGAGCTGACATGACAGCTTCATTTCAGGAGACCAAATTCCTTTATCTTGCACTCTGGTCTTCTCAATATAGGGCTCCATTCTTATGTCTACAGGTTTAAAGAGACATGAAAGACAGGAAAGGAGGATCTCCCTTTCCTTTCAAGGGCAATTTCGTTCACATGCCATTGGCCAGAGCCTAATCCCTCAATGTTACCACACAGGAGCTTGGACAGCATGGACAGATAAGCTGTGCCATGTGCCCAGGAAACCTCTGCTACTATAAAAGAGGGAGTGACGATAACTGGGGAGAAAGCATTAGCAATCTCAGGCATAAGAAGCCTCACAGGGGCACATTTAACGGGCAGGACTGAATCATATGTCTGTGACCCATCCTCAAAGGAGCTGAGGAAAGTGTGTTTTCTGGTATCCACAATGGGGAAGTGGAAATCACAAGTATGAAATTCTCCGAACAGGAAATGTGTTCAAATGGTGCTGAGCAGCCAGAAAGGATGGCAAATATTCACTAGATAGGAGAAGACTCTAGGAAGGTAACATTTACAATGAGACCTAGAGGAACAAAATGAAGTAGCTTTGAAGAATTATAGGGCGATCATTCTAAGAAGAAAGTGCATCAAAAGCAAAGGATGTAAGGCTTGAAAAAGATTTGATATGTTTAAGGAATATCATGTAAATCATGGTTGATAGAGCATAATTTCTAGAGTAGTAGAAAATTAAGTTGAAGAAATAGGCAGGAGCCTTGAGGCTAGGGCGAGAAATATAAGTTTATTATAAGATGAATTTCAAACCACTAAAGGTTTTTATAGAGAGTAATATAAGTATATTTTATTCTTTAAAATAATCCCCCTAAAAATAAAAAATAAAATAAAATAATCCCCCTGATTTTAGGGTGGAAATGGATTATTGATGAGCAAGAGATGAAGTAGACAGGGTACATGGGTGGCTCAGTCGGTTAAGTGTCGGACTCTGGATTTTGGCTCAGGTCATGATTTCAGGGTTGTGGGATCAAGTCCTTCGTCTGGCTCCCCATACAGCAGGGAATCAGCTTCAGATTTTCTCTCCCTCTCTTTGCCCCTCCCCGCAGGTTCTTTCTCTCTCTCAAATAAATAATAAATAGGTAGGTAGATTATAGATAGATAGATAGATAGATAGATAGATAGATAGATAGATAGATAGATA